>NC_044550.1:44540034-44806620 GCF_007565055.1 Rhinopithecus roxellana
ATATCCTGGGACTACCACAATAGTTATCATATTGTTTTGTAATATTTGTTGTTTGTTCTTCTTCAATTTGAATGAATTATTACGATTAAATCTATTTCTCCACCCAGGTCTAATTCTTGAGCTTATTAAATAAAATTAATCTTGAGATTCATTCACACAATTAAGCAATCATAAAATCAAGGCATTAAAAACAAATAATGTAAATGCAGCATTTTGGAAGTGCATATTGATTACTTTTATATGATCATTTTACATTTTCAAAAAATTTTATTTCTACTTTTTTGAATTAAATCACTATGTATTACCAATGTACCCAGTCCTTTCACATAAGTACTCCCCCAGATTGAATATGTACCTTGATAATTTGTTTTAAATTAAGATCTCAACTTTGCTTGTATGTTTGTTTGTTTTTGTGCCCATATATGGTATATTTAATTATTTCTGGCATGTCAGTGTCATGGTCATGACTTTGGCCATGGAATTTCTCTATCATTAATTCAAATCCATAATAAAATATTGTAAATGAATTTTTAGATAACTAATTTTAAAACCTTAATGATGCCATTTTTTAAAATGTCACTTATGTATAATGCATGGGTTAATAGCTCTGTAGTGGACAGAGATATAGGAAAAAAATCTGTCTAGGGCTGTGCTGTTATCTATATTATATTATAAAAAGATCCTTTCCTGACTAATAAAAGGAAAATTACATTTTAGGAGCAGTACATGCCAATCTAATGTACTTTCAAAGTATCCCTTCATGACCACAAAATTGAGGGAAACAGCATATTTTAAAACTTGGCTCATGATGGCAGCTCTTCACTAAAAGCTAATTATTCTGGAATATTCTGGTACTAAAATGAATCACAACTGCTCCTCATCCACTGTAGTCTCATGAAACACTTTCAGAAATGCAGTTTAGTTGAAATAACCAAAGGAATAAAAGCTCCCCCTGAACCCAGTTTAACAAATACAGTGGTTGCCATCATGCTTATGATGCTGCTTTGGTCTGCAATTTTTCTCTTAAAACTTGCAGAGTGTTTGGAATCAAACATGGTTGGTTTTATTAAACTAGAAATGCAACATTAAAGATTTCAAATGAATTTATACCACGCATTGTTTTTCAATGATACTCAAAAAATTATCACAAATTATAAGGTCAACGACCTTAACTTATTATTTCTTATATTTTGTGTTTTATTTTTATCTTTTGTACTGCTTGAGAGTCATACTGAAGTGCCCATGTTGATTACACCATTGTTTAATTGTAGTTAGACTTTGTTGCTTCCTAGAAGCTTTAATAATTTTTTTTTTCAGAATCATCAATTGGTAGGGATTACTTTTTATATAATTTTATTTTTTATTTTAACATATTCAAATATATTTAAAAGCAAATAATGTTCCAAGTTTTCTTTCTTTTTTTAAAATCATTTTTTGTGACACATTTTTTAGGGAAATTACATGTTAGGAATATATACTCATGTATATTGACATCCTGTTTAGGTGTTCTATATGCATTATTCCAATCTACCATTAAAGTCAGTACAGTAGATATTGGGTTGTAAGTTTGTATGAAAAACATGACATTTAAAATCTTGACAACATTACACTATGATAGGAGAAAACAAAGTAAAGATCTAAATCCAACTTTGAGTACTTGATCATCTCAATAAATGCATTTGGAACATTTAGAATTGCTATTAGTGACACTATTTTGAAAGCCCCCTTCTTAAGAATAGAAAGCAAAAGTTGTATTCCCTAGACTGAATTTGACATTCATATTATTTTTTTTCAGTAACTTCAATTAGATGCCTTCATCAAAATAAGAAGATGTCTCATTATGTTTTACATTTCAAGCTCATTATGTTTTACATTACATCTCAAAATGTTTTACATTCCTTGAAAAGGTAATGTGTGGCAATACAAGGCAACAACAGAGTCATTACCTCTGACAATATATATGGTCTGCAATTTCCCCATTCCAGCATGCACTTGTTCACCTCACTTATTTCCCTCCATGTGTCTTGTAAGCATCTCCTTGTGTAAACATCCATTGCTTCTTCCAGAAATCATTCACCTTATATCCACCAGATGGCAGGTTATGCTTACTTAGGTATGTAGAAAAAGGGAGATAAATTGGATAAAGTTTATGACTTTAAAATTTAAATACAAAATTGAATAACTCAATTTGGCAGCATTTCGGCTTTATTCTCATATTCCATGTTTTGTTATACAGTGTTGGAAGACAATCAATTCTAATTTTGTTTCCATTGTGGTCATAAACTGAAACTATTTGGAAAAACCAGACAGAAATTAAAAAAAAAAGAAGAAAGAAGAAAGAAAGAAGAAAGAGAAGAAGAAGAAGAAGAAGAAGAAGAAGAAGAAGAAGAAGAAGAAGAAGAAGAAGAAGAAGAAGAAGAAGAAGAAGAAGAAGAAGAAGAAGAAGAAGAAGAAGAGAAGGAGGAGGAGGAGGAGGAGGAGGAGGAGGAGGGAAGCATAAAGGAAATAGAGACAGAAGAGAAGCAAGAAAGAGAGACAGACATAGAGAGAAGATAGCATGAAAACACTTTCATATTTATAGTTCTCTCAAAGGCTGCAACACTACTTTTTCTGTTGCTTGATGATTTGGGACAATGAACCACAAGTTAGGTTTTTGTTTTTTTTTTTAATTTATTAACAAATAAAAACATTGACAAGTATAGGAAAATATGTGGCTGGCGTACGTAGTTATTAGGGGTCCAAAGTTGAAGTCTGTTTAAACTATAGTGACCTAACCATTGCATCAGTATTGTAAGTTCAGTTAATAAATTATATTTTATACATTAATACTATATTCAGTAATGGAAATGAAGTAGAGAATCATTGTCAACTATAAATTAAAAGTCTGACTACTAAATAATACATTAATGAGCATAATGGTTAATTCTGATTACTATTTGTAAGGAACTTTTCTTGGTATAGTCTATATTTTGATTAATTGACTCTTTTTAAAATTATGTATGAATAATTATACTATTTACTCCACTTTTAAGTTGAGAAAATTAAATACAAAGATGTTAAGTAGAAACCAGGGATAAGTCCACAGGTTTCTAAGGTAGGAAGTAGCAGAGCTGGCTTAATACTCTGTAGCTCAAGAGCTCCAGATTCTAATTACTATTCTGCTACTTATTGTGAATCACTTCATCTTCAAAATGAACTACATTTCTTAATGGATAGAAATAAAGACTGAAATTAGCATCCACCAAAATCGTAATGTTGATACTCTATGGTTTGTGGGACTATAAATTACTTTATTTGTGCCTGTGTGTGCCTGTGTGTGTGTGTGTCTGTTTGAGATTTTCAAAATTTGTAAAATAAATTGTTATTTTGGGAGTTAAAATATTGAAGCATAAGTTATCAAAACATGTTTACTGAAAATGTTATTACAGTTATAACAACTTATTATATCACGATATCTGTTAAATATAGACATGACTGAAAGAAATTATCAAATCTTTAAAATAGTCTTGTAGTATGCTGTATTTGGAAAGGAGGTAAGATTTTCATTAATATTTACATGTCCCATAAATGTTTATTCAATATATAAATAAGTAAATAATAATTAAATAATTAAATGCACTTTAGTGTTTCATTATTATTTGTAAACACAAAGAGAAAAGAAACAGAAAGAAAACTGACATCACTAACAATTTCAATAATATATTATGTAGCACATACAATATAATTGTATTTTCTATCATTTTAGATTTATTTAAAAGCATAACTCTAGTTTTGATGACTGATAACATCAGATGTTGAGATAAATAAAAATAGCCTCTGTTCTTATTTATTTATCTGAAAACTAGTATGTTTGATATAGATTACATGTTGTCCCTCCCCTAATCTCATGTCAAAATGTAATCTCCAATGCGGCAGGTGAGGCCTGGGTGGGAGGTCATTGGATCATGGGGGAAGAATTCTCATGAATGGTTTAGTATTATCCCCTGGACTGTCCTCATGATTGTGAGTTCTCTGAAATCTGTTTATTTTAAAGTGTGTGCCCCCACTTCCTCCGATCACTCTCTTGCTTCTACTCTGGCCATGTGAAATGCCTGCTTTCCCTTCAGTCTTCTGCCATGATTGTAAGTTTCCCAAGGCTGTTCCAAAAGCTGACGAGACACCAACATTATGTTTCCTTTATAGCCTGCAGAACTAGGAGCCAATTAAACCTCTACCCAGTGTCAGGTATACCTTTATCGCAATGCAAGAACAGCCTAACATAGAAAATTGGTACCATGGAATGGGTCATTGTTATAAAGATACCTGAAAATGTGGAAGCAGCTCTGAAAGTCAGTAACAGGAAGAGATTGAAAGAGTGTGAAGGCCGCAGATAAGACAGGAAGATGAGGTAATGTTTGAAACTTCTTAGAGACAGGTTAAATTATTATGACCAAAATGGTGATAATGATATGAACAGTAAAATCTAGTCTGATGAGGTCTTAGATGAAAATGAGGAATGTATTGGGAACTGGAACAAATGTCGCATGTATAATACCTTAGCCAAGAGCTTGGATGGACTGTGTCGATGCCATAGGGCTATATGGAAATTTTCACTTGAGAGTGATAATTTAGGGTATCTGGCATAAGAAATTTCTAAGCTGCAAAACATTCAAGATGTGGCCTGGCAGCTTCTAACAACCTACACAAATAAGGAAGAAAACACATTACTTAAAACTGGAGTTTATATTTAAAAGGAAAGCAGAACATAAAAGTTGAGCAATTTGCTGGCTGGTTATGTGGTTAAATAAAAAATAAAGAATTCAACAGGGTTGTTGAACAACTTGCGAAAGAAATTTGCATAAAAATAAGAAGACAAGTGCTAATAGCTGAGACAATGAGAAAACTGCCTTAAAGGTTGTTTTCAGAGATTTAAGAGGCAACCCCTCTCATCACAGGCCCTTAGGCCTATGAGGACACAATAGTCTCCTGGGCTGGGCCCAAGGTCCTGCTGCCCAGGGCAGTCTGGGATCATGGCTCCCTGCATCCCTACCTTCCAGCTTCAGCTGTGGCTCAGAGGACCCAGGCACAGCTTGAAGCACAGCTCCAGACGGTGCAAGCCATAAGTTTTGGCAGCTTCTACAAGGTGTAGTGTTAAGTCTGTATGTGCACAGAGTGCAAGAGTGAATGAAGCTTGGGAGCCTCCGCGTAGATTTGAGAGGATGCATCAAAAAGCCTGGGTGTCCAGGCAGAAACCTGTTTCAGGGGTGGAGTCCTCAAGGAAACCTCCGCTAGGGCAGTGTATAAGAAAAACATGGGGTTACAGCCCCCATACAGAGTCTCCACTGGCGCACTGCCTGGTGGAGCTGTGAGAAGAGGGCCACTGTCCTCCAGACCCATTAATGGTAGATAGATACACCAGCAGCTTGCACGTTTAGTGTGGAAAAGCCACAGACACTCAAGAACATTTAAGAGCAGCCTCCAGGGTGGAATCCTTCAAAGCCACAGAGACAGAGGTTCCGAAAGCCTTAGGATCCCACCCCTTGAAGGAGATTATTTTGGAGGTTTAAGATTGACAGGGTGCCCTGATAGTTTTCTGAATTGCATGGGGTCCTGTATCCACTTTCTTTTGGTCGTTTTCTCTTATTTGGAATAGGGATGTTTACCCAGTGCCTATATACCCCTTGTATCTTGGAACTTTTTCTTTTTGTTTTTCTTTTCTCTCTTTTTTTAACAGGCTCATGAGTGGAAGAGACATGTGATTTGGGAGGGGCTAGGGAAGGAATGATATACTTATGACAACATCTCTGCCCAAATCTCATGTCAAAATGTATTCCCCAATGTTAGAGTTACGGTCTGGTGAGAAGTAATTGAATCATGAGGGCAGATTTCACATGAATGGTTTAGTATCACCCTCTTGGTGCTGTCCTCATGGTAGTGAATGTGTTCTTTGAGATCTGGTCAATTTAATGTGTGTAACACCTCTTACACCACTCTCTTGCTCCTGCTCTGACCACGTAAAGTGCCTGCTTCCCCTTTGCCCTTTGCCATGATTGTAAGTTTTCTGAGGCTTTTTCACTAGCCAAGCCCATGCCAACATCATGCTTCCTGTAACAGCTTGCACAACCGTGAGCCAATTAGCGTCTTTCTTTTTAAATTATGCAGTCTCAGGTATTTCTTTATAGCAATGCAAGAATGGCCTAACATAATGTTGGAAAGAATATTGAACTAATAGTCTAAGGTTTATATTGATATTCAATTGTTTTGAAAATTTACACCAATACTTCTGAATCTCAGTTTAATTATCTTCATTGCATTGCATTAAATATGATACTGCTTGAAAGTCAAATCCCTCTCTAAGCTCTAGATTACAATTAAAGTATAAAATTGCATTACTGCTAGAATAAAACTGTATTCATAAAAAGTTAAATTGACGAGCTTTGATTTATCTTTCTTGCTCTTAAAGAGAGATGGAGATTAAGCATTGTTGTATCTTATATTGTTCTAGGCTAATTACATTTACTGTTTTTCAAAGAGCAGATACTGTTCAACTGCTATTTTAGCTAAGTTTAATTTTTGCATTAAAAATGTGTACATATTGAGATCACTTGGGCACAGGAAGGGGAACATCACACACCGGGGCCTGTTGTGGGGAGAGGGGAGGGAGGAGGAATAGCATTAGGAGATATACCTAATGTAAATGACAAGTTAATGGGTGCAGCACACCAACATGGCACATGCATACATATGTAACAAACCTGCACATTGTGCACATGTACCCTAGAACTTAAAGTATAATAATAATAATAAATAAACAAAAAATGAAATAAAAATATATGCATATATATGAAGGGACTAATTTTCTTCCTCCTACCTTGCTTGTCATTAAATCAGATTTATTACATTCAAATCCACAGTTTGCATAACTGATCCTCTTGTATTCCTATATTTAACAAAGAAAATACATCTTTCAGAGTTTTACAACAGTTAAATGTTTATGAACACACTCCGCTGTCTTAATTGTACTTGATTATTTCAATCATGCACATAATAGATTATGAAAATGTCTAAAGCAATTGAAGTCATGATTTAAATAAAATACTATTTTTGCTCTAAAATATTGTTTAAATAAAATTGTATTAAAATAGGCTCACAAATTTACTCTGGAATCAAGGCTTGTGAGATAGAAACATTGTTCAGTCAGTTATTTTTCCATTTAAAAATAACTGAGCTCTTTACCTTTTAGTTTTCCTGTTAATTATACATGTAATATGTAAATCATGCTTATATGACAGTAATAATTTTAATAATTCTTAGAAACATAATTCATGCTACTAATCCTAGCTTTTGTGCTATTTAAAACATTTAATTTACTTTTCTTCTTGGGAGTACTTCTGCCAGGCTGAGTCAATTTATCTAAATTAAATTTAATACACTTGTAATATTCACACCTTTAAAATTCATATTAGTATAATGTACTCAAATTTCTTCTACTTGGAGAAATTACAGATTTAATCTTGTAAGTTTAAACTTGAAATTGATATCAAGGTGCCCAGTCATATTTGAGACAGCCCATTTGAGAAACGTAATAAATAATTTATAACTATTAATGTATTAGAAACATTGTGGTTCACTGAACAAAATACAAAATTGGTGAAATGAAAAGAAGATCTATATCTTTATTCTTTAAGCACATGGAAAGCAATAGAAATGAATTTTCTCAAATATTTCAGTTTCTGTTTGTTCTTCTAGTGACATGTAGAATATTTCGTGAGATAGAGAGCTGGGTTACATTTACTATTGAAGAGTAAACTTCTTCAACTTTATTATTTAATCCACCACAGGTCATTAAATAGGCTCTAAATTATTGATGATTTCTTGAATTACTATAAAAGGTATACCTATCGAGGCCTCTTATTTAAAAATAAAATTTATTTTAAAAAATTACCAAGAACTGTAATGGGATTTATTTACCTGCTATTTTAACATTAGAAACCTCACTACATTAAAACCTTAAAAAGGTTTCATTACTAAATAGTTTTCCCTAATTTATTTATTACATTATAAAAGAAATGCCAACATATTTGTATGTCACTTAATGTAAAAGAGAGACATCTGAAGAAATGGAAGTGCCTTTTTTAAAAACAAAAACTAAATTTTATTAACTGATTATGTATTTTGGGGCTCTTTGAAGTTGTTCACCTTGATTGTAAAGTCATATGAGTCTCGTAACTTTATGGAATAGTTACTGTTTTTATATTTATTTTACAGAAGATAAAACTGAGATTAGAAGCGTTAGGTAAATTGCACAGCTAGTAATTATAGGGGCAATAATACCCATGAAAGCATTATAATTCCAGAATCTTTGGTTTTAGGTACAATGCTTCCTTGCAAAATCCCTTTAAATTATTGAAAACAAATACTCTGAATAATGGATAGGAATGATGTACTAAATCCCACTCCCAAGTACAAATCTCTGTAATCCTCCAATACTGAAGAAAACAAAAGAAAAAACACTTAAAGCATGGGATTGGGTAGTAGAACACTGGAAAGCAAAAGTTGTTAGGGCAATGGTGGATCTAAAAATTATATTTCAGACCCAGACTCACTCGGGCAAGGAGCACATTCGCAGTTTTTGACACTGAGGTGGAATTCAGAATAAACCAACTGATGCAAACCAGAGTCATGAAAGCCTACTGTATTAGTTTCCTAGGTGAGTCATTAAAAGTACCACAAAGAGGGTAGCTTAAAATGGTAGAAATTTATCATGTCACAGTTATGGACATTAGGAGTTCAAAATCAAGCTGACATTAGGTCAATCCTTTTCTGAAGGCTCTAAACGTTGTTTTTTTGTTTGTTTGTTTGTTTGTTTTTTGCCTCTTCCTGTCTTGTGGTAGTTTCCAGTAGTCCTTATTGCTCCTTGGCATGTAGACACATCACTCCAATCTCTGCCTCCTTGGACACATGGCGTTCTCCGTGTATGTTGTTTCTCTATATTTCTTTCTAAAGAGAACACCAGTCATTGGATTTAGGGGCTTACCCTAATCTAATATAACCTCATTTTAGGGCCCTATTTTACAACTAGGTCATAGTCACAAGTACTAGAAGTAAGGAGTTATGCATATCTTCTTGGGAGATACAATTCAACACACAACACCTACCACTTTTCTATGATGCACAGTATATATATGGAAAAAATTGGATTTTGTATTAATGAGGAGTAAATGAATACGTATCACTGAAGATACTGAATATTTATAAGACCTATAGCTATAATGAATATAAGACAAATATTATAGTTAATTTATTATTTGGAGAGTATAATTTAATTAAACTATAATAATATAGAAAATGTTCATTAATAATTCATTAATTCATTATAATATGTATATTATTATACATATATAATTAATATTGTATAAAATAATATAATAATATAATATATAATATAATAATATTAATTCATTATAATATGTATTGTGTATACATATTATACATAAATATTATGTATATTAAATATTATGTATACATAAATATTATGTATTTATGACAATCATAAACTATTCCAACTTATTGCTCAGTAGGTGGGTTTTTCTAAAGAATAAATCATTCAATTTGGATAGTACTACAAATTCTTATTTCTCAATTAGGATAGTACTACAAATTGAAAGTAATTATTAACAATACTTGGAATATTAGTAAATTCAGCCAGTAAACACTAAAATAACTATTTACAAAGCTTGGGATATTAGCAAATTTGTCTGGTAAATTCATTCTTATGTTAAACAAATAATTATTTAATGTCTCATCTACTCTCTTTAAACATTCCCATCCCCGCCTTATGTCAGATAATAATCTCTCATGAATCATCATTATAGACTCTTTCTTCAAATACCTGGTAATCCTTGGTTACCTAATCGCACTTAAGAGTAAAGCACTGAAAAACTGATTATAAATTCTAGACTCTGAGAGGCACTTGGTTGTATGTTAGACTTTACTGTTTTTTGACCAGGTCTAGTCATTTCATTGGAGAAATTCTTAATGTTAGTATTTATAGGTCTTTATTTTGAACTGGTTAGTTACTTCAGGAAAGAAGTTTTCAATCTCCATCCTGAGGAAGCAGCAGCCATCAAAAATCCAGGTAGCATTCTCAGTGTTAAATGTAGTCGGAGGACTCATTGTTGGAAATAAACCTTTAGTTAATTCTTCAGTTTTCAATATGGGATCCTAACCATCAGCTAGGCAGACATTGCCTGAATCTGAGAGGTCTCTTATGCACACTTCCAGACAATATATTTACTATCTTCTTCCAGGAGGAGGAAAGGGTGCCACCTCCAGTTGTGCTAATGGATCTATATTTAAACTCTTCGTTTATCAAGACTTTTAACAAATCTGCACCCAAACTCTCATCTTCAGAAAGATCTAGTATTTTTAATCCTCAGTACTCTGGTACAGATTGACTTGCTTCTTGATTTCTAGATCTGCAGATTGTAAGCTGTCAACTTATTCTTGCCTGCTATTTTGTGCCTCTATACATCATTCAGAGATCTTTCTTTCTGATATCTTTCCTTTACTAACCTCTTTGTGTTTGCACATTCATGGTTTTCTCTCTGTGATATCATTTCTTTATTGTTCAGAATACTCTGTGAACACAAATATTCATTCAAATATGGTAACCAATTTTTGTGGATAAAGTAAAAATACAAAATGGTGTTCATTGACAGTCCAAATTTAGTTTAGATTAATTGTAAAACCACCAATAATATAAATAGGTAGATTAGGTTTTGGAAGGAAATAATATGGAAGATTTTTTTATTTATTTCTAATACATAGAGTATGACTAAGGAATCTTTCAAATACCAAATATTTTTAATTTTTTAATTTTATGATACTTAGTTTTTGAATTCTTAACTTTGTATACCAAGAGGCAAGTATCATTTAATTATCCAACAGTTTCAAATGGCACTGTGAAGACAGATTTGGTCATGAGGTAAATTTAGTATTTAGCAAGTAAGAAATGCAAAATATAAAGGTAAATTGCAATGATTTAGAATACTAAATATGTTTTATAGCTAAAATAAGATTGGTAGAGAAACTTAGGGACAAATAATAATACATAGGTCTAGAACTGTTTGCAGTTACAGCACATAATTTATAATAGGAATAGTATCATTATTATAATAAATTTATGCATCAAATTTTAAATTTAAATGCATCAAGTTAAAAAATAATCTAACATGTTACATAACAGGTGGTAGATTATTTTCACTATTGCTAGAAAACTGCTTAATGCAATACTCACATTGATTCATTGAGTATAAGGTAATTTATTACATTTGAAAGACAAAACTTTATGCCTCAATTCTTTTCAGTATGAGCTTATCATACATAATGAAATTCTTTGAATCTTTAAATGTATAATCTAAATAGAGATATATTTTTTAAATAATTAAAAAAATAAAACTATAGGCATTATATATATATATATATATATATTTTTTTTTTTTTTTTTTTTTTTTTTTTTTTTTTTTTTTTTTTTTGAGACGGAGTCTCGCTCTGTCGTCCAGGCTGGAGTGTAGTGGCCTCATCTCAGCTCACTGCAAGCTCCACCTCCCGGGTTCACTCCATTCTCCTGCCTCAGCCTCCCAAGTGGCTGGGACTACAGGCGCCCGCCACCTCCCCCAGCTAGTTTTTTGTATTTTTTAGTAGAGACGGGGTTTCACCGTGTTCGCCAGGATGGTCTCGATCTCCTGACCTCGTGATCCGCCTGTCTCGGCCTCCCAAGGCATTATATTTTTAGATGTCCATCATGAATGAGTTTTTGGATAATAATCAATTATTTTTTCAATGAAGGTTTTTAATTTTGATGCCTGCTGTTCAATTCTCTGGAGAATTCCCCATACACCTTAACTCAATTAAACCTGAGTGTGACTGACTTTTAGACTCAGATACTGCATTCTGCTCTTATTAAATGTGGGAATTCTTCTTCATCTATATATGTGAAACTGCATATACTCTCTGATCTGGAACATGTGAAACTGCACTTAGGCTCTGATCTCTGATAAACCTCAAGTACCCTATGACCTGATATAAGCCCTTCACCCCTTCAGGCAGCAGAGAAGTTCATTCCTGAAGCTACCTCCTTAGCTGAGCATGTTGTAAAGAAAAGTTTGAACACACCTTTCGGTCTCTTACTAAATGCTCCTTTCCCGAACATGGAGCTGTCACTTGGATTGAGCATTAGATTACCACCATGCCTAGATCGGGCTACTCAGTTAGGTTAGAACATGATAGAAGTTTCTTGCATCTTCCTTTCTTAAGGACCTGGGGCTAATTTACTGAAAAATGCATTTCAGATTTACTTACCCAGGCTTTAGATTCCTTCAATGAATTTGACAGAGATATTAGAATAATTCTTTATCCTGTGGAGTAAAAAATAAGGCCATTTTCTCCATTCCCTATGCTAACATCTAAGTTTAAATTGACCCTAGAAAATCTCGATGTATACTCTTTAAGTTTGCTCTAAAATGATAAGAGAAAGAACTCAGTGCAAAGAAGTTTGATCATAACATTTATAGGCCCTGTAGTTGTAGGTAAGAAACCTCATGGCAAGCCTGTGATTTTGTTCAGGATACTGGACATGATTCTTATACATAATTTTCTGGTTGTTTGTGGTCTAAAGATTATTCTTGCCTGTATTCTTTCAGATGCTATTTAATGTACAATGATAGAACTTTTTTCATCTTTATTTCCTATAGCTGTACATTTTTTTTAAAGTCACTATTTACTTTCTGTTTGCTTTCAGTTGAGAAAATCAAGAACATACTTGGACAGTCATGTCACAGGGATGGACCTTTATGCTTCTCTCAGTGTCTGTATAAAGATTATCTTTCATTTGAAGGACATACTACTCTTCTTCAAAATGTGGGTGATTAAATACTTTGTTCATCTTCTAAGGAAGTTGTAGTAGAAGAATCTCTTTATCTTCTTAAGAAACTTACTGAAGAGTCACTGTATCTCCAAAGATACATTGAAAATTTGCTAATCACCCATATATCATCTGCTGCATGACATCTGCAAAGCAGATAGCTCTGAACTGACTGTTTATGGGTCACTATGAACTTTTTTCAATGAGCCACTAAGAAAGAATTTAGGATTTTTTTTTTTTTTTTTTTTTTTTTATTATGAGATATAGTCATCAATTGGTAACCATTTCTCTGAACTAGGCTTTTCAAAGCTGAGGTTCTGGAAAGCCAGAACTCTACTCATAATGTACTCTTCTTTGGCATCATTAAGTTTTCTATTACTATTCACCACTCTAGGACTTTCTGGTGATCATACATCCTTTCCTTTATATATAAAAGATTTAAAAATGCTTCAGCATTACCCACTCAGAAGCAAAACAATATAATAGATGCCAGCATACTACAGAGTAATTTGGGGTGCTATAGTTAGGACATATCTATTCCCTAGACATTTCCACACAGTTACTAGAAACATTGGCCAATATTATCCTGGAAAATAATTTAAATTTGTTACTGCATTATGCTCTTCAAACCTTACTTATAAGTGATAGTATATATCATTTGTTCTGTCCATTTATTAACCTCTAATGGCATGGAAGACACTGTCCTTTTCATTTAACTCTAACTTGATGCAACAGCTTGAATGCTACCATACTAATGCAAATTTCTGATGAAATAATATCTGATAACTGTCAGTTGGCTATTTGTGAAGTCATTTGTCACAAACTGATTATTTATTTATTTATTTATTTATTTATTTATTTATTTATTTTGAGATGGAGTCTCACTCTGTCACCCAGGCTGTAGTGCAATGGCGTGATCTTGGCTCACAGCAATCTCTGCCTCCTGGGTTCAAGTGATTCTCTTGCCTCAGCCTCCCAAGTAGCTGGGATTACAGGCATGCACTACCAAACTGGGCTAATTTTTGTATTTTTAGTAGAAATGAGGTTTCACCATGTTGGCCAGGTTGGTATTGAACTCCTGACCTCAGGTGATCCACCCGTCTCTGCCTCCCAAAGTGCTGGGATTACAGGCGTGAGCCACTGTGCCCAGCCACAAATTGATATTTTAAAAGCAAAATTTGCCTTTCCTATTTTGATTATCTTTGTAGATGATTTCTACCTCAAACAGAGGAGGAAAAATATTAAGCTGGATATATTATTACTGAATTCCAACAGATTTAAAAATTACATGGGCTTGTAGATATTAAATTAACACAAATGGTCCTACTAATAGCTCTTACTGGAACATGTCACCTCTACAAAGAATCATATGGTTAACATCTATAGTGAGTGTGAGTATGTGTTTATTATAGTGCATGATTTTTGAGTTATAGAAGCAGAGAAGGTTTTTAACTACTAATGAAAGCCCATATCCCCCTCAAAATTGAATTTAATGGAAATTATATCATATCGTTGCCCTTTCTGATGGAAGAGTTGTGATTAAAATAATTTTACATAGAGAGCAACAAGCCTTCAAAACCATCAGAAATGGTTTTAGCTGGCTAGCTGACTGCTATGCTAAATAAGCTGTAGTGAACCAAATCCTTCAGTGCCCCATTAAAAAATTCAGACTCATTTGCTCATTGATTTTGTCCATCTTTTAATTGGCTTCAAGTAACAATCTTCAGAGATGGAGTAGGTTCACTGGCAAAATTCGGACTGTTCTGGAAATTATGATCATCTCTTTGATGGTTAATACTGAGTATCAGTTTAATTGGATTGAAGAATGCAAAGTACCGATCCTGGGTGTGTCTGTGAGAGTGTTGCAAAAAGAGATTAACATTTGAATCAGTGGTCCAGGAAATGCAGACCCATCTTTAATATGGGTGGACTCCATCTAATCAGCTGCCAGTGTGGCTAGAATACAAAGCAGTCAGAAAAATGTGGAAAGGCTAGACTGGCTTAGTCTCTCAGTCTACATCTATCTCCTGTGCTGGGTGTTTCCTGCCCTTGAATATTTATTTATTTTATTTTATGTATTATTAGACTAGAGTCCACTCTGATGTCTTCATTTTAGCCCAATCACTTTTGTAAAGAACCATAGTTCCAAATAAGGTCATGTTCTCTGGTGATGGGTATTAAGACTCCAGCATATCTTTTTGAGGGGCACATAATTCAACCCATAATAATAGCCTACTAAAACAATAGTCTGGAGTATTCATCAACAAGTTTATGAAAATAATTATAATTTACCTGTTTGCTAAAAATTATTAAATTATAAATGGTTATTGTATATACACCATCAATACACTTTACTAAAGTGCCAGATATTTTTGTCCAAATTATTTTACAATTCTGAATTCTAATTGACATGTAATAACCACAAAGTTTAGAAAGTATTGAGACACTTTCTGCTCAACTGAAACACACAACATCTTGCCTGAATGACAGTTTTGGAGCTTTGGCAATAGTAGATGCAGTAATTGATAGAAGGGTAAGAGATGTTTCACAGTGCCTTGATTTTTCTGGTTTTATTCCTTTTCTATGAAGTTTACCTAGATCCGTATAGAAGAAGAAAGAGATAATTCCGAGATTACATATAAACAAGATGTGGTTGGTCTATGAGGCTTAAGATCAACCAGGCTTATATTTAGTTGATTTATATGTCTGTTTAATTAATAATATTTATTTTTTAGAGTAGTTTTGCATGAACAATCAAATTGAGCAAAAAGTACAGAGTTTTCACACCACATACCCTGCCCCACCACACACACAGCTTTCTCAATTATAAATGCACATTGATATTCCACACCACTAATGGGATATACCATTCATATATATGAGTTGATTAAGTTTGAGTGTTAAACTCACATGATAACAAGGTTCCACAATTCGCCATCTGCAAGCTGAGTAGGAAGGAAGCCAGTCCAAGTCCCAAAGCTGCAGTCCTTGAAGTCTGTGAAAAGGAGGGGGGAGAAATTTGGACACTGATACAGAGCTGCATAGGGGAAAGACAATGTTAATAGACATGGGGTGAAGACTGCCATCTAAACGTCAAAGGGTCATGCATTCAACATATCCTGCCCTAACAGTCCTCAGAAGAAACCAACCATGGGCATACTTTGACTTTTCCACCTTTAGCCTCCAAAATTTTGAGACAATAAATTTTTGTTGTTCAAGCCACTCACTCTTTGGCACTTTGTTATGGAAGTGTTATCCAATTAACATAGCCATAGATGGTTTTATCTTTGTGCAGATTTTGCCTACATTCATCATAGCATAAGAATTAAATATTTGTATTAAGGATTGAGCAAACCAGATGTTACACAGACTCATATATAAAACATCTGACATGTTTAATTAGGAAGAAACAATTGAATGTGTATATATATATATAATCTTTCTTCCTTTTGTTTTAGAGCTATCACTCATCATTACCTCATTGGCTGTTTCTTCTTGTGTTAATATTTTTTTTCTCCTCCTCTCTCCAACCACTGAGTATTCTGGAGTTCAGCTGATATGTTTCCTTTCCCTGCTTAATAGTTAGAACATCTTATTCTTCCATGATATACATATGCAACTTACATATTCATGTTCCCCTAGAGAATCTAATGTAATTTTCTCCATATCTCTTTAAGTGGCAACTCTTATCATTTCAATCACTTATTTAAAAATCTTGTAGTTATCCTAAACATGATCTCTCTCTCTCTCTCTCTCTCTCTCTCTCTCTCTCTCTCTCTCTCTCTTCTGACTTCACATCCATTCTGTCAAAACATCCTTCAGGTTAAACCTTCAAATATATCCCTATTCTTACTACCACTTACCACCTTCTCCTTTTTGATGCTGATCCACATAATTGTCATGTTGTGCCAAAAAATTTCAGTGACTTACTATCTGGTTATTCTACTTCTATGAGTATTCCTCAGGCATTTTTTCTGTCATATAACTATAAGAACTCTTATAAAATTTAAGACATGTTATGTCACATTTCTGTTTACAACTATATGATGTCTTTTATTATCACTATATTAAGAAAGTCATAGGTCTTACTAGGACCTAAAATGTTCCACATCATCTAACGCTGCTGTAATTTGCTGATAGAATTTTCTACAACTTGCTTTTTCATCTTCCTTGAACATATTTACCCAGATGTTTAAAAGATCTACTTTTTCAGTTCTTTCAGATTTCTAATTGAAATCACCTAATGAGTGAGATCTTACCTGACTATCTTATATAAAATAGACACCTTCACCCAACAGAAACAAACCAAACTTATTTTCCAACATTGTACTTGTTCTTCAGGGTATACTGCCTATTTACATGTTTCTTGTTTTTTTCATCACTGATATGTAAACATCATGAAATGGATTTTACTTTTGTTTTGTTTTTCCTTGATATAACTCCAGTAATTGGAGGGTTGCAGCTCTGCTAAATCCAGAGTAAACATGAGATGACTCAATAAGTAAACCATACCATCTTATGAATTTAAGTTGATGTTTGGGATACTAGGACCTAGGAGGCCTTACAGAAAAATAATACTCTTTTATTGTAGGCATTTAAAAATATAATAAAGTGTCAACATTTGTGTTATTTTTATCCTCCAATATCTATAATTGTCAAAATTTTTAGTGTAATAAATAGAAATGAGACTTTCTCATTCATATTCTAATGAAATGATTTTCCTTCTTTTAAAATAATTAATTTGATATCCATTTTGGATTAAAATGTTATAAGAGTTGTACAAATGTTCTAGCTTAGTCAGAAAAATAATTGTCTAAAATAGTATGTAAACTAATTTACAACCAAGGTTTTAATATAGAAGTCTACATAAAATATAATACAAGACATGTGAAAAGCAAGTTTTACACAAATATAAAAGCATATAACACTTCTTAGATTAAAATATTCAAATATAAGGATAAGCATTTAAAATAATTGCATTTGAGGAATTTGTTGAAAGTCCTAATGCCAGAGATGTATAGCAAAATGTAGGAAGGTAAGGAAAATAGAGGAAGTGTTCTATTCTGACACTTTCTGGATTGGATTGAGTGGCTTTAATAATTTTGCCTTGCTCTTTGGCATTATATATGAGGAAGCTGGCTAGAAGAACAATGTCAATTTATGCTAAAGTGATGGAGCTAATGATATGAAAATAATTTTACCTATCATATATTCAGAAATAATATTTTAGCTAAATTCTAATAATAATATAGTTAAAATCATAAAAATACAATAAGTAATTACTTTGTTTAGTGTCTTCATATCTGTTCAGTGCTTTGCTTATGCAGTGTCCTAGTGGGAAGCACATAATTATTATTCCCATTCTTTCTAAATGGGGACATTGATAATAACAGAATTCACACCAATATAAAGTGGGAGAGCATGGATGCCCTCAGTAAATATATGTCTTCTGGGTTCCACTTTTTTTCAGTAGACTTTTGTTGTGAGTTATCATAATAATTCCAAAGGAATCATGCAAGTCTCTGTCTACACATTTTTAAATGTGATGTAACTGCTTCTCTGTGAAGAGGCATATTCTCCTACATCCTTCAGAATCCAGGCTGGCCTTCTGGCTTGCTTTGATCAAGAGGAAATGGTTTCAGAGTTGAAGTTTTGGAATCTATAACTTTGTAGGCCTTCCAACATTAACTTTTTAAATTCTAAAACTTTTATATTATGCTGATCCAATTATAAAGAGAACTAGTCTAAACTACTAAAGGAGAACCAAAGTTCTCCACATGAGAATCTTTCAGAAACTAGATTCAGAGTTAAGATGTCAATTGATTGTGGAAGAATCACCCACCCCCACACACACAAAAGTACACACAATCACAAAATGAAATGCATCAGAGTTGTTTTATGCATTTAAGATGTGAGATGGTTTGTTCATAACAATAGTTAGCTAAAATATCTGCAATGGTAAATGAAGTATAAATAAGATGGAGAAAATTATAATTATTACCAAATCACTAAATATGTCTCCATATACCTATCTTAGGTATTTAAATTCTTTATGAGTTCAGTACATACATTTTCAATGATTTCTCTCTTTTTCACCATTATAATAAAATTAATTTTCATAATTCTTATAGTACACCAAGTCTTAGCCACTCTTGTGACTCAGAAATACTTCTGATAGGAGAAGGAGGCAGAGAAATGGTAGGCAGACAGGGGTGGGTCCATGGCAAAACCCCACCTTCAAGCCAAAAAGCCTCAAACCCGTGGTCCAAAGTGAATAGTTCTATCCCTGTTTTCCCATTCTCTCCCGATTGGTTCTTTCTTAATAACGTATTTTTACCAATCAAATGTTGTCTTTTCCAAAACTACCAATGGTTTGCCTCACGCGCCGCAGTCCTATTCCTATGAAGACTCCACATTCTGCCGGTAGAAGCGAAGAAGCAGCTGGACGTCAGTGAGAGGCAACTTGACTTTAGAAGAGAAAGGCAGAGAGGCAACTAGACTTCAGGGGAGAGTGACCTGCGTTTCCCATTCCCTTTCCTGCTCCACTCTCCACTGAGAGCTCCTTTCATTACTCAGTAAAATTCTCTGCATTCGCTGTCGGCGGTGGCTCACGCCTGTCATCCCAGCACTTTGGGAGGCCCAGGCCGGTGGATCTCGAACTCAGAAGATCCAGACCATCCTGGTTAACACGGTGAAGCTTTGTCTCTACTAAAAATCCAAAGACATTAGCTGGGCATGGTGACGTGTGCTTGTAATCCCAGCTACTCACTCGGGAGACTGAGGCAGGAGAATCGCTTGAACCCAGGAGGCGGAGGTTGCAGTGAGCCGAGATCATGCTACTGCACTCCAGACTGGGCGAAAAGAAAGAGATCCCATCTCAAAAAAGTAAAAAAAAATAAAAAAAAATAAAATAAATAAATAAATAAAAAATAAATAAAAATAAAAATCCGCATTCACCATCCCTCAATTCATCCATGTGACCTCATTCTTGGGCACTGGATAAGGGTTCAGGACGCACCAAGTGTGAGTACCCAAAAACGCTGTCACACTGGCCCTTTGTTCTCGCTAGCAGAAGGCAGCCACCCCACACAATGAGACAAAGGGCCCACTGAACTGACAACACACGCTGTCCACAGTGTGGACAGTGGAACTAAGAGAGCATTGTAACATGCCCTCTGGGAACTTGGGGTTGCAGACCTCCCCAACTAGAAGCTGCTACAGGGTCTGCATGGAGTTGATTACTGCTGGCGTGAAAGTGACTGGCCAGTTCCCTCACTTGTTCGCTCACATGCTGCCTCCCCTAAGGGGTTGTGTGTAGTGGGCTGAGTATGGGGCACCCATCGCTAGTTCAACAAAAGGGTAAAGGAAAAATCCTGCATCATTTCTACGTTAAATATCTGTTTAATCATTATATCTTCATCTTCACTATAATTTCTTTCCCTTTATTTCAAACTCGATTTTCTAACTTTAGGTCTAAACTCAACTTTCTAACTTATTTTATTTTCAGCTCTACCCAGAAGGGTGATCCTTTATTGCAGTTAGAAGTTATAATTTTCAAGTGCTTTAATAAAAGCTTATAATGTAAATAATTCTATTCATCAAAGTGGACTGGGCTACACTAACAACACATTCTGCCTCAATCCAACCATCCTTAGCCTATTAAATAATTGCAAGTTGGCTCTCTACCATTAAAAAAAGCTGATACAAATGCAATCCTCTTTAATGATTGGCTGGTACAGTTACCATGGAAATCTCCATCACAACCATGTGCAAGAAAAAAGTTTCTTAAAAGGTTTAGATGATAAATAACACACAGTGTTTCTGCCTATTTTTGTTGATAAGAAGTATCTGCAATTGCAAAGATACATCTTAATCTGATATGCTAAAACACCTAATTTGGCTGTGACCAGAGAGAGGTGGGCACCAATTTTCGGTAAACAAGTAAAAAAGTCTGCTACCGTTATTTTAAGTAATCTTAAATTTATACTAAGCACAAATAAAATCCTTGATTTTTTTCGTTCGAGGTGACAGCAATATAAAAAATGTTGAAGGATTTTTGGTCGTTGTTATTCAACTAATTATTTCACAATATATATCTTCTAATATTTTTCTTAAATTTCCCATTTCACAATACATATAAACGAAGTACCTTTTAAATTTTTGCTTAGAAACTTCTTCAAGACAATTACTGTAATAATTTTAAAACTTTTTTGTCAAAGCCAAAAGGAATCTAAAGAGATGTAATGAGTAAATGTAATGTCATATCCTGAATGGGATCTTTAACAAATACAAAGGCATTAAGTAAAAAATAAAATTATTGTTAAAAAGTATGAATTTTAATTACTAATAATGTATTGATACTTGTTCATTAATTGTGAGACATTGCCATTCAGAAATAATGTATTAACAACAGGGGAAACTGGGTATTCCTTATATAAGATAATCTTTATTCATTATATAAGATAATCTGTACTTTATGTATAATTTTTCAGTAAATCTAAAACTATGCTGAAATTAAAATTTGACCAAAAAGGCAAAAAGTAAACCTATATAGTCTTGTATAGAGAAATACTGCATAAAATATGTCAACACTCTTAATTATCTTGCAATATATTCTAAACATAAATTCAATAATTTTGTAAATATAAGAGAAAGCTGTTTAATAAATGCTGTCATTCCATAAACATTATTGACGTAAGGAATTTATTATAATTCCAGGAAAATTTCCAAAGACACTTATTTAATTTGTATTTTTATTTTCTATATTTAAATGTGTAACTTGAAGTTCTTTATTTTTTGTTTTCTGTTTTCTCTAGAATACCTAATAAGAACTATTTCTGCACTGTGATTTTTTACAGAATGTCTGTTTTTCCTTTATAAATTTTATTGTAAAAACTGCAATGTTTAACTGGAAGTATTTGTACAGAACCTTATTTTTTGATTGTTGGCTTGGAGCTACTCGGGAGGCTAAGGCAGGAAAATGACTTGAGTGTGAGAGGTTGAGGCTGCAGTGAGTCATGTTTGTATCAATGCACTCTAGACTGGATGACAGAATAAGACCCTGTCTCAAAAAAAAAAATCCATTTATTTCTGAAATGTTATGATATTTGTAATTTTCTACAAGTAATACTGTATTTTTAATTTGGTTTAAAAAATCTGTAATGTATAGAATTTAAATTAATCGATGATCTCAAATAAATTTTATCCTACATTTAAATATTGATGTTTTAAAATAGGAAATTGCCTGCTAGTAGAGGTGTCAGAACCCCAGCAATGAGGAAAGCGATTTGCTCGTGGGTAGTAAGAAGAATTTACCCATAGCTGCAGAGTTCTACAAAGGTATGTTTTATTTGGACAGAAAGAACAGTGTAGAAGTGTGCAGTGGGGCACTTCAGCAAGAGAGGACTGTGCACAAAAGGATGGATTTTTCCTTAGGGATATTTATGGATGTTAAAGTGGGAGCTTAAGGGTAATTTGGACCATATTAGTCAAGTAGACGATGATAAATCATTACATTTGTAGACATTTTGGTGTCTTGATGTCAGCAAAGTTTGCATAATGAGTTTCTACATGCATGCATTCCAGAGATGTATAGAAATTCTAGTTACTTATTAGTATCTCTTAATTAATGTTTAGGAAAGAAGCCTGATACTAGATGCCAGCTTTAGGGAATAGGAAAGTCCAATTGTTATAGGAAAGGGGTCCAGATCCAGACTCCAAGAGAGGGTTTTTGGATCTTGTGCAAGAAAGAATTCAGAGTGAGTCCACAGCATGAAGTAAAAGCAAGTTTATTAAGAAAGTAAAGTAGTGAAAAAACAGCTACTCCATAGACACAGTAGGGCCTTCCTGAGAGTAAGAGAAGGAACATATCTGCCTTGGGTACAATGCTCGTATATATGGGGAGATGTGCTCTGTTACAAGGTTTTGTGATAAAGGATTAATTTTATTATTTACTGTATTTTTCAATAATCAATATTATTTTCTTTAAAGCAATATTAGGAATGCCTTTGTTCTCCAGATGTCAGGATATCTGGACACTCCCAAGTCTGGGTTTGTTTAGTAAACACTATTAATTTGTTCGCTTAACCAGCATCTAGAGGTTAGGAATTCCTGACTTTCTGGGAATGCAGCCCAGCAAGTCCCAGCCTCATTTTCCTAGCCATCACTCAAGATGGAGTCAGTCTGGTCCGAACGCCTCTGACATATCTATTTACAAATTCCTCAAATAAGGAGTTTTGCCTCTGGATGATCTGCTTGATGGCCACCAGGGGATCTTTGCTCTCCTCTTTGATTAAAAGAGGAAATATCAGAAATATACTGAGTGGCATGAATTATTTAAATGACCATTAAAAACACTCGAGTAACGGAGGAAATCTAGAAGAGTTAATAAATTACCTTGCTCAGAACCCATTTATCCAGTAACCAACAAATTATTTTAATTGACTTTCTTAATAAGAAAAAGTCTATCAGAAAATTGAAAACAGTATCTAAATGTCAAGTTCTCTCACACAGTTCTTTCTTAATCTCTTACTGGGACAACCTCTTACATTGTTGAATTGTCTTCAGAAAAGAAAGGAAGAAAAGCTTCATCAAAGTACTTCACAATAATTAGAATTTGTTTTCCTTTCAATAGAATAGAATGCTTACTATACCATTCCCAGATGCTATTTTTCATAATATCTTTGTTTTTTTCTTTTGTAGGAAAAACTTTGTGTCCTTCTATCACTGCATATTTGCCAATAAGAAAAAAAGGTTACTCTTACATCTCAGATAAGATATTTCTTGCACCTAATTATTTAAACACATTTTTGCAAATATAATATTTTCTTTTTTATATAGAATCAGGGGTTAAATTTATATTCTTGTACAAGCTAATATATTATGATTCAATTTTCTTTGGCTGCTCAGAAAGTAATATTTTGTTAATTATTAAATCACTATGATTTTACAGCACAAATATTTTTCCGTTTTGGTTAATTGCTTTTTATTCTTTCAGACTTTAATGCTTTGTAAGTTTTACCACCGTAGATTTGATACCTGGAATTATGCATGCCACATAGTAGGTGCTCAATAAATATTTGTTGTATTTATATAATATGTAGAAAAATGAAATGTTGTATTCACTTTGCAATAGAATTCCTTTGTGATTTTAATCTCCTAGGTGATTTGTGTGAGGGAGGTGGTGGAGGGGTAGCTAGATGAGAAAAAATTGCAAGTATGAATCATTCTTGAATAACGGTCGAATTGGTATTCAAATGCTATGCTTAGTCAACTGTAGGACTTTTGCTTTGAAGACAAGGTAAGTTAAACTAAAATGCTCTGATTAATTGAAAGAGGTCCATGTCCTTTTAGGAGGAAGAGAAGAGGGGAAAAAAAGACATAGACACGTTGCTGGCAAAACCTGAAGCTTTGAACAAGAGATTGTAAAAAGCTTCCGTGTTGTCTGTGATGTGACTTTTCTTCCCCTTCTCTCTGATGTCTTTATTAGAGGATCTGAGGAGCCTTAAAAACTGAATCTGGCTTTAAAGTGAATACAGAGTAAGAATATTAGATGCTCAAGGAGAAAAATAAATTTGTTAATTATATATGTTTTCATAATTTAATAACTAATAAGTTAGATTGCTAATAAGATTGAACATCATTAAAAAATATGAGTTTAAATAATATATAATTACAGTAAACCAATGACAATGATATGTGCTCTAATTAAGAAAAGTGCACAGCAGTAACCAAAGAATTACCGTCATGTATTAACCCATTCTCCTTTCATTCCATATTGACATCATAGAGACTGTCTGCTACAAAGATTCTAATTATTTTGCTTATAAGCCCTAACAGATAAAGATATATCAAGAGATGATAAAAATCATGATGCTTCACAAATAATCAAACAAGTACTATCCATTCTGTATATGCCAGATACCACAGGAATGTAAGGGCGTTACTGGAAACTTTATGATCCTTGAAAGGCATCTCTATCTTATACTTCACATAGCTTTAAAATACATACCCAAAATTGTCACTTCATATGGCTCATATACCACAAATACCCTGATACATTTAAAACTAAATTTTAAAGTTTAAATACTATTAAGGGTCTTTCCAGAAGTGTTATAGATTTTTATTGAAACGTATGCATTTATATTTAATTTAAAACTATATACGATAGTTTAAAACTATATATGATAGTTTAAAATTAAATCTTATGTTTAATGATCAAAGTTTTAATTTCTTTCAAATTTACTACTTTTTCATATTCACTACCTTTCCTCATTTTGCTATTTAACAGTTTTTAGCTTGTGCTTTTTATTTTCTGCTCTTTCAAAATAAAACTTTTTTTGTAGCTTATTGTTTTTAGTAGGTATGCAGTAATTTTCCATGGGGCTTATTTCTCTTCATAAGCTAAAGAAGTGTAAGCAATTTGGCATTTCCTTCATAGCAAAATTAAAAGTAGAATGGTAAAAAGCACACCATTCTTAGTTCATTTTGTTTTCTCCTTGTTGTATATAAACAAATATTCAGTATAAAATATGAACTTGGACAACAAGCCAGAAAGAGATGAGTTGAGAAGTTATTTAGGGGGAAAAAAGCTGTAAATTGTGTGTTAGAAAGGCGTATTACACAGTTTGGGATGAATACACTTTCCCATGTCACAGAATAACTTCAGCAGAAATTGCATGCTCTGACTATAAATATTTTTACTTCTGGAAAGAGTTAATTTACTTGATCAGAATGAAGAATAAACCTAATTACTGATAGTAAACCCAGGATCAATATCAGAATTGAGTATCAGCATACATAGTGGTATATTTGAATTTCTCCTTGTACCTTTTTTCCCTTTATCTGCCTTCTTTTACATTAAATACAAAAGCACAACAATCTCATTCTCTCTTCTCCAAAATGAGCTACCTATATGTGTCATAAATAACAAAATGTAAACACCTCCAGAGGATGTCAAACTAATATGTTGATCAAATATTGTGATTTCTCTTCTGATTATACAGATGATTTATTTGATAAGACAAATTATGATTGAAAACAAATGAATTAAAGGCATGTATAATTGTATTTGCTCAGTCTAGATTAAATCTCAAAACTATATGCTTTGCATTATATAAATATAGTCATTTTAGGAAAATGCATTTACATATATTTAATACCTAGGCCGGGCGCAGTGGCTCACGCCTGTAATCCCAGCACTTTGGGAGGCCGAGGTGGGCGGATCACAAGGTCAGGAGATTGAGATCACGGTGAAACCTTGTCTCTACTAAAAATAAAAAAAATTAGCCGGGCGCAGTAGTGGGCGCCTGTAGTCCCAGCTACTCAGGAGGCTGAGGCAGGAGAATGGCATGAACCCAGGAGGCGGAGCTCGCAGTGAGCCGAGATCGCGCCACTCTACTCCAGCCTGGGGGACACAGCGAGACTCCGTCTCAAAAACAAAACAAAACAAACAAACAAAATATATATATATATATATTTAATTCTATCTTAGATAGAGATAAACCTTTATTACCAATGTATGTGATGTGTGTGCTTCTCCCTCTAGGGTAATAAAGGGATAATAATTATTTCAATCAGCAATATTTATAAAGTTTTCATGATATAACAGTGCCTGTGCCATGAATCTGGTACTAGGCAAAGACTATGACAAAGTTTTCAAAGAGGAATAGTAAAAAATGAAAGTAAATTTGATGAAACTTTAAAACTAAAATATAGAAAAAATATACATCAAATATTCTTCAGTGAGGAGAAGGAGAACTCAAAACTATTGTTAGCTTAAAGGAATTGACCTATATTATTAGCATCAAATAATCAATATTTTTACAGGGCAAAATGTGAGAAAGGTCCTTTTAGGTAGAAAGAGATTTAAGAGTACATCTGTAAAACTATGAGATGTAAGGGTATATTATGAACGCTGTGAGAAATTAACAGTTACTGACTTTTAGGGTTCTCAGAAGTCCCTTTGCTGACTTGTGATTTTTTTGCTCATGCTCTATATTTTGGAATACTGAAGGGTTGGTCTTGGAAAACCTTCTTGTCGCTTCTAAATATTTTTCCCTCTGGATCTCTCCCAATGTGTCTTGTGCCGTGAATTTAAATGTCATCTCTATATTTAGTTCAAATCTATAGCTTCACTTCATCCATCAACACATCATCCTATGAGGCCAATTGGTATTCCATTAGTTGTGTAAAAAGAATCTAAAACAGAATGTATCTGAAATAAATTTTCTACTTCTTCCCGTGATTTCCAAGCCTCAGTTGATGGCACTTCTATCTATCTAGTTGCTCAATCTATGAAGCATTCTTGATTTAATTTTTTTTCATATATGTCTGCAATGATTAATTGTTTATGTTATCTTGACTAGGCTATGGGGAGTCAATATTAAACATTATTTCTGGTATGTATGTCAGCATGTTTCCAGATAAAGTTAGGATTTGAATCAGTGCACTTAATAAATTGCCCTCCCCAATGTGGGTGTGCATCAGGCAATTTTTGATGGCTTTAGTAGAAGAAAAGGTAAAGGAAGGAGGAATTGGTCTCTATTTTTCTGACTTACTATTTGAGCTGGAACAATACATCCTATGTTCCTCTGTGATAGGCTTCTTGCTTCTCATGCCAAGTCTGACTTTTCTGGGCCCCCAGCTCGCATACAGCAGATGAAACAACTTCACATTAGTTTCTCTTTATATTTCCTATGGATTCTTTTTCTCTGGAGAACCATGACTAATGTCATGCACAAGTAATCAAGTGATTTTCTATTTCATAATGCCTGAGTAATGTCCAGTCATTCTATTATTTTTAAAATCTTGGCACAAACAACTTTGATATCTCACAAGGACTATCAACTTCTTACCTATATTCCTACTTCCAGTCTTGCTCATCTACAAGCCATTCTCTTCACGTTAGCCAGAGTGAAAATTTTAAAAAGGAAAAATACTTTCTCTTCCCTCTTAAAACCTTAACAAATTCTGACTTCTCACAATTTTCTTTGAGATGCCTAGAGAATTTTCATACTTTTTAAAATAAATGTGTCTTTGCAACGAATCTGGTTGAGGGATTAAATTTTTTCTTTCATCTCCCTGTTCTCAATTTTATTATTGTACTCTATTTCTTGTCATTATTTCTTTACTTCTATTTGCTTTAGGTTTAAAAAGCATCCTTTCTCTATTTTCTTAAGGTACAAGCTTTAATTGATTTTTTGATTTTTTCTAATATATCAATTTAACAATATTCATTTCCTACTACATATCATTTTCACTATATTGTGCACATTTTGATAAGTTTCATTTTTATTTTATTTGCTTCAAAATACTGTGTTTTCCAATTTCTATTGAGACATTTTCTGACTCATGTTTTTGAAAAATAGTTTACTCCCTGAATATTTGGAATTTTACACTTACCTTTCTTTTATTCATTTCTACATTAGTTTTAATGTGGTCAGGGTATACTTTGTAAGATTCATGTAATTTTGAATTTATGTCTTAAGGCACAGAATGTAGTCTATCTTGATGAATGTTAAATTTAATGTGATTGTACTCTCTGTCTTTGTTGAATGGAGTAGTCTAGAAATGTCAATTAAACTCAGCTGCTAAATAGTACCGTTCAGGTCAACTACATTTTTACTAAAACTCTGCTTGCTTGACCTATTAGTTATTGAAAAAGTCTGTTGAACTTTTCAACTGTAAAGTGAATTCATTTATTTTTTCTTAAAGTTCTACCAGTTCAATATTCATGCACTGTTGCTTGGTTCATACATGTTTATGATCAATTTGTCTTACAAGTAACTGACTGCTTTACTATTTTTTGATGCATCTCTTTATCCCTGATAATTTTCCTAGTTCTAAGTCTTCTACATTTTAAAATTCTGTGACTACTCCAGATTTCTTGTATTAGTGGTAGTATATCCTTCTCCCTTGCATTATGTTAATTTCTCTGAATCTTTATACTTAAAGCGTATTTCCTGTAGAAAACAAAGAGTTGGGGTTTGTTTTTTATATATATAGTTTGGTAATCTTTGTTTTATATAATTGTGTAATTTGTCTATTTACATTTAAAATGATTATAGACATAGTTGGATTAATATCTACCATGTTTTCTCTTTGTTGTATTTTTTCCTTTGTTTATTGATTTTCTGCCTCTATACAGTTTTAGTGATTGCCGTAGCGTTTACAATAAACATTTATAATTATTCCAAGTCTATCTTTAAATATCCCTATGATACTTCAAATATAGTTCCGATGCCTTATAACCTAAGGTTCCCAATTTCTCTCTCCTTATCCATATTCTATAATCAGCCTTATACATTGGTATTATAATTAGTTTTTTAAACTTTTATTTTGGATTAAGGATAAGAAATATAAATGATCCCATTTTCAATTATACCCTTACTGTTCTTTTCTAAGTAGATTTGTGTTTCTGGCTTATATTATTATTTTTCTCCTTGAAGAACATCTCTTAGTATTTCCTGAAGGGCAGTTCTAGTGTCAATGAATTCAGTTGTTTTTTGTTTGAGGGAGTCTTGTTTATCTTTAAGTTTTGAAGGAAAATTTATCTCTATAAATAATTTCAGATGATAATTTTGATTCCTCTTACTCTTAAAGTATTTCACTTTTCTCTCTTCTAGTTGAAATGACTTCAGATGATAAGACTGCTGTAATTTCTAACATTCTTATATGTAAGGGGCCCTATGATATGGTTTGGCTGTGTCTCCACCCAAATCTCATCTTGACTTGTAACTCCCACAATTCCCATGTGTTGGGGAGGGACCCAGTGGAAGGAGATTGAATTATGGCAATTGGTTTTTCCTATGCTTGTGAGAGTGAATAAGTCTCATAAGATTTGATGGGTTTTATAACAAGAAGTTCCCTGCACATGCTTTTCCTTTTCCCTGCTGCCATCCATGTAAGATGTGATGCTCTCCTCCTTGCCTTCTGCCACAATTGTGAGGTTTCCCCAGCCATGTAGAACTGTTAAGTCCAATAAACTTCTTTCTTTGTAAATTGCCCAGTCCCGAGTATGTCTTTATAGGCAGCGTGAAAAAGGACTAATTCACCCAACTAAACTTAGTTTCTTTAATTTTTCCCTTTCTCTTTAGTTTTCTGTATTTTTGGTATGATATGACTCAGGGAGATTTTCAGTTATTGATCGTACTTGGTATTCCCCGAGCTGCTATCTCTGATTTGGTCTCTATCATTAATTTTGAAAATTTCTAGTTTGTTATTGTTTAAAATACTTTTTATGCTCTGTTTTCTCTTTCTCCTGCTGGTGTTTCAATTATACATATTTTTCACGTTTTCAAATTGTTTTTAGGTTCTTGGAGTATTAGTATTCTGTTTTTATCATTTGTTTTTCTTTCTGCACTTCAGTTTGAGAAATTTTTATTGAATCTTCAAGCTCACTGATTTTTTTTCCCCTCAACTGTGCCATTATGAGCCCAGTAAAGATATTCTGTATTTCTGTTTTTGATTTCTAACACTTCCTTTTGTTCATTTCTTAGTGTTTCCATCTGTTTGCTCATATTACACAACTTTTTTTCAAGTTCTTTTACTTTTTTATCACCACCTCATCATATTTATCATAGGTATTTTAATTTCTTTGTCTGCAAATTCTGATATCAATGTCATATCCAAATCTGGTTCTGATGCTTGCTTTGTCTCTTTAAACTGTGTTTTGTTTTTCTTGCCTTTTAGCATGCCTTATAATTCTTTGTGTAAACCCGGAAATTAGGTATCAGATATTAAACACTGAATTAAAAAGGCCTTAGTGTGTGTGTGTTTGTGTTTGTGTGTTTGTGTGCGTCTTGTCAAACTGGCTAGGAGATAGGTTGTAATTTATATCTAATTAGACAATGTGTTAGTTATAGTTGTAGGTGTCACAGTCTTCAAATTTCCAATCCGTATTAGTTCATTCTCACTTGCTAGAAAGAACTACGTGAGACAGTGTAATTTATGAAAAGAGGTTTAATTGACTCACAGTTCCACAAGCTGTACAGGCAGCATGTGTAAAAGGCCTCAGGAAACTTACAATCACGACAGAAGATAAAAGGGAAGCTAGCACCTCTTATCATGACAGAGCAGGAGAGGTTCAGAGAGAGACTGAAGTGGGAAGTGCTACAAACTTTTAAACAACCGGATCTCATGAGAACTCTTTCACAAGACAGCACTAGAGCAATGGTCCTAAACCAATAGAATCCACTCCCATGATCCAATCACCTTCCACTAGGCCCAACCTCCAAACTTGGTGGATTACAGCTCAATATGAAAATTGAGTGAGGACACAGAACCAAACCATATCATTCTACCCTGGCCACTCCCAAATTACAGGTCCTTCTCACATTTCACAACACATTAATACCACATTAATACCTTCCCAACAGTTTCACTAAGTGCTAACTCATTTCAGCATTAACTCAAAAGTCCAAAGTATTATCTGAGACAAGGCAAGTTCCTTCTGCCTAAGAGTCTGATATATCTGTTATTTACTTCCAAGATAAAATGGGGGTACAGACATTGGGTAAATGTTTATATTCCAAAAGAGAAAAGTTGACCAAAACAAAACAAAGGGGATACAGGTCCCAGGCAAGTCTAAAATTCAGCAGGGTAGATATTAGATCTTAGAGCTTCAAAGTAATCTTTCGGTCTGTGTCTGACACCCAGACCACACTGAATGAAGGTGTGGGCTCCCAAGGCCTTGGGAAGCTCCACCCTGTGGCTCTGCAGGGTACAGCCCCTTCAGCTGCTTTCATGAGCTCTTGTTGAGTAAAACAACCTGTGGTTTTTCCAGGTGCAAGGTGCAAGCTGTCAGTGGATCTACTATTCTGGGATCTGGGGGATGGGTAGCCCTCTTCTCACAGCTCCACTAGGCAGTGCCCCTGTAAGGACTCTGTGTGGGGGCTCCAACCCCATGTTTACCCTCCTCACTGCCCTTGAAGAGGTTCTCCATGAGGGCTCCACCCCTGCAGCAGACTTCTGCCTGGGCATCCAGGCATTTCCATATGTGTTCTGAAATCTAGGTAGAGGGACAAAGCCTCAATTCTTGTCCTCTGTGCATCGATAGGCCCAACATTGACAGGTTTGGGGCTTGCACTCTGTGGAGCAACAGCTCCAACTGTACCTTGGTTCCTTTTAGTCATAGCTAAACTACAGCTGTGCAAAGAGCAGCAGAGCTCTGGGTCTGGCCTACAAAACTATTTTTTTTCTCCTAGGCGCCCAGGTCTGTGATGAGTGGCTGCTGCAAAGGTCTCTGAAATGCCCTCAGGGCACTTTTTCCCATTTTCTTGGTTATTAACCTTCTGCTGCTTTTTACTTATGCAAATCTCTGCAATCAGCTTGAATTTCTTTCCTGAAAATGGATTTTTATTTTATATGATATGGCCAGGATGCAAATTTTCCAAACGTTTATACTCTGCTTCCTTTTTAAATATAAGTTCCAGTTTTAGATAATTTCTTTGTCAATGCAAATGAGCATAGGCTTTTAGAAGCAGCTAAGTCACATCTTGAACACTGTTGCTTAAGATTTCTTCCACCAGATACCTTAAATCATCTCTCTCAAGTTCAGAATTCCACAGAACTCTAGAGCAGGGGCATAATGCCACCAATCTCTTTGCTAAAGTATAGTAAGAGTGACCTTCACCTCAGTTCCCTGTAAGTTCCTCATCTCCATCTGAGACCACCTCAGACTGGGTTTCATTGTTCAAATTATTATAAGCATTCTGGTCACAACCATTCAACAAGTTTCTAGGAAGTTCTAAACTGTCCCTTATCTTTATGTTTTCTTCTGAGCCCTCCAAACTGTTCTAACCTCTGCCCATTACCCATTTCCAAAGCTGCTTCTATATTTTCAGGTTTCTTTATAGCAATGCCCTACTTCTTTGGTACCAATTTTCTGTATTAGTTTATTTTCACCCTGCTATAAAGAACTACCTGAGACTGAGACTGGGTAATTTATGAAGAAAATAAGTTTAATTGACTCACAGTTCCACATACTATAACCGGAAGCACGGCTGGGAGTCCTCAGGAAACTTACAATTACAGTGGAAGGCAAAGAGGAAGCAAGCACGTCTTACTATGGCAGAGCAAAAGAGAGAGAGAGAGAGAGAGGAGAGAGAGAGAGAGAGAGAGAGAGAGAGAGAGAGAGAGAGAGAGAGAGAGAAAGGGGAAATGGTACACGCTTTGAAACAACTAGATCTCATAAGAACTCTCTTATGAGACAGCACTAAGGGGATGATGCTAAAGCATTAGAAACCACTGCCATTATCAAATCACCTCCCAGCAGGCCTCACTTCCAACACTGGGTGATTACAATTCAACATGAGATTTGGGTGAGGACACAGAACCAAACCCTATCAGTCTCCTTATTTTTATTTCTCCTGTTGACACTAAGATTCTCAAAGTACTCTTTAGAGAATATATATTTGGAAGCTCTTTCTCTTGTTATGCATTTACCATGCAAGAACCCTCTTGGTGGGGAGATAAAGGTGTGGGCGACGGAAAGCATTCTGTAATCTTGCAATTAAATCTGTCCTTTAGTGAGCCTGCATCCCTGGACTATGAACCTCAAAAGTGTTTCTCACTTTTCCATTTCCTTAAGTGAGTCAGGAAAGCTAGAGAGTGCTAGAGTACGAGAGATGCCCTTCCCTGAGGTAGAATAAAGCTCTGCCTAAGTCTAGACTACTACTAGACTAGGCCTTTTTATGGAGAATACTCCAGGTATATTTTATAAACGGTTACCCATCCCTTCTATTTATCAGAGCCACAAAAATATCTCTGTCTCTCTTCACTACTAGAACCTAGTAAGGGTCCTGGAAATAAAACCAAAAACAAAAACCAAAGTTTGTTACTCCACTAAATCCACATGTCTGGGGAGTTTCTAAGTTTCACTCTAGTCTATACACGGCCTCCAGTTAATTTGTCAACATTTCCAGTTGAGTGTTCCTACCAGTCTATGGTTCCAGTAGCTTCTGCTCCAAGTAAGCAGATCTCAGATGTGATTCTCTAGATTCTCCTACCTCTCCAAATTTTGGGGTAGAGCTGTGTCCTACTACCTCAGTTCTCTGATCAGTCTGGGTAAGGATTAATTATCAGTTTGTTCAGCTTGTACTTGTTGTGAGGATTAAAAAACAACTTAAAACTTATTACATGCCTGAGCTGACACATGAACTATAGAATCTTTGTTGTTTTAATTTTCATATTTAGATCCTCAATTCACCTGGATTTCTTTACTATTTATGACACAACGTATAATCAAGTTATGTTTATATAAATACATCAAATACATCCCATTGACATATTAATATTCATCATCACCATACAGGGTTCTTATTGTCATAAATCAGTTATTACATCTGTGCAAGTGTGTATTTGCTTCTGTTCCAATGGTCTAACCAGTTTCATGTTGTTTTAATTGTTGTAGCTTTAAAATAAGTCTTTACGTGTGGGAATAGTCATTCAGCTTGGTTCTTTCTCATCATTTTGGGTACACTGGTCATTTATATATTCAAATAAATATCACAGTCCTCATGTCAGTGATGGAATTGTGGTGCTAATTTTGTGGATACTTTAGAGTAATTAAACTCAAATTAATAAATCTTTAAGACATCATTTATTATTCTGAGTCTACTTCAGCATCATGAGGAACTTGTTACCACTGCTAATTCTGTGATCATAAGTCAATAGCTGCAGTTCATTTTTTTTGTAAAATGAGATTTTTTCAGAAGCAATGCTATATGGAATCTTGTCAGTGAGTAAGACATGCTACAAGTCTACAGTTTGTACATTTGGCTGAAATATTGAGGGGAAATAAAGGTACTTGCCATAGGGCCATTAAGATTTAAGTCTAACACATAATTAGTTCAGAGTTTTTAAGTTTTTGTTTTTGTTTTGGAAATTTTTAAGTTTTTGTTTTGGAGATTATTTATAACACCTTTTTATTTTCCTTTAAACTACTCAGAGACGCAGCACTCATCCTGTTATGCAGAATCAAAAATATACCAGAATTAGACATAATTCAATTTTGAGAATTGATGAAGAAGCCTTTATTAACTTGTTGCATATGCTTTGGTTGGTGGCCATGAAATCCCTATAGGTCAGCAGGATCAACAGTTTGGAAGAAAAGTTGGATTAGAGTCACACGGAGCAAGGTCAATTAAAAAAAATAATAATAGATTTTATCCTTGTCTCTCACTGCCTCCAAAATCTACAATGAAGATTATCTGGAGGAGAAGCTAATACCTTTCATGCCTGTGGCTGCATACAAAAATAGTCTTGCTCTACAGCAAGTAAAGCCAGCAGGTGAGTAATGTTGTTTCTAAGATGCAACAGACCTTGAGGAGCTACATCAATTTTCAGAGCATAATAACCTCAGCTTCACTTCTATCTCCAAAATGTTTCACAAACTCAGCTTGTAGCTAACCTTAAACCAGAAACCTAAAAGCTATCCAGGGTAGAGTAGTTTGTACTTTAGTATTTTGAAACAATATTTCAAGCCTCTATATAAATTAATTTTTTACTAAATTATTTATCAGTTTTTGGGTGTTATTGTAAATAGTATCCTTTATATATTTAGTTTTTACTATTTGATTGTTGATATATTGGAATACAACTAATTTTAGTAAAATTACTTTCATACAGAGACCTCACTATATACACTTATTAACAGACTAAATTATCTATATGTTCTTACATTTTATATGCATCCAATTATACATTTGTATTAGTCTGTTCTCATGCTGCTGATAAAGACCTACCCAAGACTGGGTAATTTATAAAGAACAAGAGGTTTGATGAACTCACTGTTCCATGTGCCTGGAGAAACCTCACAATCATGGCAGAAGGCAAAACGCACATGTTATGTGGTGGCAGGCAAGAGAGAGAATGATATCCAAATAAATGGAGTTGTCCCTTATAAAACCATCAGATCTTGTGAGATGTTTTCAGTACCACAAGCACAGTATGGGAGAAATTGTCCTTATGACTCAATTATCTTCCACCAGGTACCTCTTAAAACACATGGGAATTATAGGAGCTACAATTCAAGATGAGATTTGGTTGGGGACACAGTCAAACCATATCAATATTCTGAAAATACTTACAATTTATCTTCTTACATTTTATACAGCAGATTTTTTTTTTCTTTTGACCTTATTGAAAAATTTGGTAAATGGTAAATAGCAGTGTTAATAGAGGACATAATCTGGTACCAATATTTTAAGAATTCTTAATCACATATTTGTATTTTATTTTTTTGAAGATATTTCTAACAGGATTAATAAATTTTCTCAGACTGCTAAATGTTCGCAACATAAATGAAGGGTGTATTTAATGAAACGGTTTTATGGTATCTATTGAGATGATCATGTTACAATTATCCTATATCATATTAATATAGCATATTAAATTAATTGAATTTTGAATATTAAATTAGGTTTAAACTACAATAAATGTATCTTGTTTATATTTTATGTAATCTCTAGATAATATTTGTTAATAATTGGTTTAATATCTGTGCAATATACTAATTACACCGGAATTTTTATTTCTTATAAATCCTTAGTGTGTGTGTCAGTGCATAATATATACATGGATATATTAATTTATAGACATAAACACTATTTTATATATGTATATAAATACATATACTATTGATACCAACTTGTCATAATGTTTTATAATTTATATTTTTTAGTAGATGTAAGTGTACTCAGCCTATATATATTTTTCTTGCTTTAGTTTAGCTAGTTTAGCTTTTTATCTAAAATTTTAAGTTAATTAACAAAATGTTTGTTACATCCTCATTTTTCAATATGCATAAGATTTTTAGTTATGATCTTTCACACATATTGCTTACTTTTTTGTTGTTGTTTTTGCTTATCTCAGGGTAATTTTGTCTTGTGTGTATGTTCATTTGCAAGAAACTAAGATTTGACTTTGTCAATTTATTATAAATCTTATAATATCGTTAAATTTTGTTCTTCCTTTCTTCTATTTCCTTTAGGTATGATTTACGTTTTTGTTTCTACATTCCTTAGATGAACACTTAAGCCACTGTTTGTCACACTCTGTTCGTGATATATTCATTTAAGATATATAATTTCCTTCTAAAGATTGCTATAGGTATATCCAACAAACTTTTGTATTTCACATTCTCCTTGTACTTTAGTTTAAATTCCATTCTGTTTCTCTCGTGTGATTTTCTATTTTACCAATTTTAATACTTGACTTTTAATCCTATTTTTAATTTTAACAATTTAGATGATGTTTCTATGTATTTTGGCATTGTATTATAACTAAACTCCACGTGAGTAGACAATTGTCTGTGCTCTATAACACATATGATCAGGTGCACTTAAAATAGTGTATATTCTCTCATTGCATACAGTGTTTTATATTTGTTAATTACGTTAAACCATTTAACAATATACTTAAGATCTATATTCTTATTTAGATTTTGGTTGCCTTTCTTGTGATATTTTAGAATAAATGTGTTCATATTCTCCACTGTGATTGTAGAAATACCTATATTACGTTGTAATTCTGTCATTTGCTCAAGATACTTAAAGCTATCTTATTATGTGCATACAATTTAGAATTATTATGTCTTCCTAGGAAATAATCCATTTATTTTATATTGATTAGGCTTCTGGCAAGATGGCCGAATAGGAATAGCTCCCCTCTGCAGCTCTCCAGCAAGAGCAACGCAGCAGGTGGGTGATTTCTGCATTTCCCACTGAGGTACCCTGTTAATTTCATTGGGACTGATTAGGCAGTGGGTTCAGCCCACAGAGAGCGAGCAGAAACAGGGTGGGATATCACCACCCCTGGGAAGTGCAAGGAGCAGGGGGGTCTCCGTTTCCCAACCAAGGGAAGCCATGAGGGACTGTGCTATCCAGCCCAGATACTATGCTTTTCCCAAGGTTTTTGCAACCCGCAGACCAGGAGATTCCCTCGTGTGCCTACACCACCGGGGCCCTGGGTTTCAAGAACACATTATATTTTTCTTTAATTTTGTAAGGAGTAAACATTTGAGACTTGTGTATTAGTCGGAATCTTTTTTGAGATAAAACATTTATATCGATGTGTTTAATTAAAGAAAGCACAATGTAGAGACCATTCAAAGTGTCATGTGCAGTGTTTAGAAGGGCCAGCAATGTGGATCATAAAATACCCAAAGAACTATTATACGGCTATCCAAAGGGGAAACTGTAAGAAAATTTTAACAGGATGAGTAAAGTGTAGTTCTAAGAGAGGGCATACCGACAGTAGTGAAGATATATGGTATACGAAAACCACATTTCAGTAACTTGACAGAGGAGAGCAAGGAAAACAAATAGTTTTTTTCCTTCACAATCCTCCAGTTTCCTCCCAGTCGCTCCCATTGGCACAACCCAGCTAGAAGATAGAAGGTAAGGGCACTTGTTGATTCAGTCCGTTGACACAGTGGGGGACATGGATAATGTATTTAGACAGTAAAAGAAAGATAATCTAGCCCAATTATCTCTTAAATGTTGTGCCATAGTTGCTGAGCATCTAAAAGACGATCTGAGTTTGAGTCATCTGCGTGTAGTACTTAGAATGCTAGGTGTTACAGAAATAAATGATGAATTTTCTGGAATACACTGAAGAGTTGCTCCTTTTGTAGGTGGAGGGGCTGGTGTAAAGATTTCAATGTCTCTTGAATGTTCTATTCCAGATAATGATGTGATCGTAACATAGAGTGGTGTTTTGTTATAACTAAACAGAATGGGGTGGTTTGAAATAATAATATAAAGATTTTACTTCATATACTGGAAGGTCTTTTATAGTTTCTTACTCTTCATGGAACTTGTCCTTCCAAACTGAAGATTTCATGACACGGTAATTCTCCTCACATGAAGAAATAAGAGAATTTCTCATTTAAAGGCAGGAGACAGTCTATAACAGAATAGTAATATGAATTTGTCTAAATAGTTTTAAGAGGACATCATTATATGAAATCAGCATGTCAAGTCAGAATCTTCCAAATCAAATTGGCAAAGCACTTATAAAGGTAGATAGAAAAATGAATGGACATATGTCAGATAAAAATTAATGTATTATTTTTCTGCATATAGGACAATATACTGAATGTGTAATTACTTGATGGCATGATGTCAGGCTTCATTCAGCTAATTATTAACATATCTTCTACTAATAGTCTAACTCTTTGTATTCTAGCAAGAACACAACATTTTTCTGCTACTATATATCTTAGTGGGTTTTACAGCAATAAGAAAAGCAGCTAACATCTAAAAATGTCATAGTTTAAAGACAGTACCCAAGGGTTGTCAAGGACTGATTGTCAAAAATATATTTGTCATAGAAATTTATCTATAAATTGATATTAAATGGCTATAGAACATATGTTCTTCGGCCGGGCGCCGTGGCTCAAGCCTGTAATCCCAGCACTTTGGGAGGCCGAGACGGGCGGATCACGAGGTCAGGAGATCGAGACCATCCTGGCTAACACGGTGAAACCCCGTCTCTACTAAAAATACAAAAACTAGCCGGGCGAGGTGGCGGGCGCCTGTAGTCCCAGCTACTCAGGAGGCTGAGGCAGGAGAATGGCGTAAACCCGGGAGGCGGAGCTTGCAGTGAGCTGAGATCTGGCCACTGCACTCCAGTCCGGGCGACAGAGCGAGACTCCGCCTCAAAAAAAAAAAAAAAAAAAAAAAAAAAAAGAACATATGTTCTTCAAGGTTGCTGGGAATGTTAACTGATCACTCGTTCCCTCTTGGTTTTGTCAAATTTGAAAATACATGACAATAGCAAGATGAAAGGAAAATCATGATCTTTTGACCTGGTGGAAAGTTTTAAAGTGAGAAAGAAAATAAAGCACTCAAAATATTTCCTTTCTTTTTCAGTTCAGGGGAAAAACAAAAGAACAAACAAAGTCATGATTTATGTGTATGCAGCAAAATGTACAAAAAAAGTCCTTAAACCATTAATTCCTCAGTTATCTTAAAATAATGTTTAAGTTTAGACACTTGCAGAACACAAGGATAGCCTGGAAAAAATCATTCAGTTTCAAATAATACACATTTTTTTGTTTCATTTTAATTCTATTTTTTCTTATATTCACTTCTGGAAGTTCAGAATTTAGATGATACTGCACTATGATCACATAGAAGCTACTCAAATTAAAATAATGAACTACTATTTCCTGCGTAAGTAATACGACAGATCATTTGAGCCTCATGTGTGAAATAAAGTTTGGAAACAATTAACCAAGTTCACAGAAGGAAAAATGAATCAATAATAGGCTTTATATCTTGATTCTGTATACAAATATCATATGGATGTGCTTTGAGTTTTGTTTTGATAGCTGAACTTTGAGCCAATCAAGTTAGCACAAGCAGAGATGAATAATTACTCTCAAAACTGCACGGTTAGATTGATATCTACAATATTGTCAGAAAAAAGAGGAAATCTCTCCCACAACCACTGTGCACTATGCTCTGCAATTTGTACTATTAGCATTTCTGTGACAGAAACTTGAATCTGCTACATGTACTAATATCCCCTGCACCATATGTCCTTTTGTTTGCCAGGTATTACTTATTCATGTTTTCTTCATAGCTATGACTCCAAGACATCAGTCAAACTCTGGTCAGGACTCTTTCAATTGATGTATCCTTGGCCACAGCCTTTGCGCTAGCTATGAGAAAAGTGGGGAAATAAGTATGTCAAAGAGAGGCAACATTTTCACAGACAAACGGGGGAAAGTGTTTCTAAATTTAGAGGCCTCAAATACTGGGGAAAGAAAAGTTTCTTTGTTACCTTTCTTGATGTCTTGTTGATATTGTTGTTTTGTGGTGTTGGTGGCAGTGGTGACGGTGATATGTGTGTGTATGTGTATGTGTGTGTATATGTATATATATATATTGGCTTTGGTTGCATTTACTATATTTTCTATCAACTGAGGAAGGGTATAATTTTAAGTTGCAATATAAGGAATTTAGAATTATTTTTAGGAAAATATCAAGTTGTAAATTGTTGAAATTTTTGAAACTGTTGAAAAACTGTCCTACCTAGTTACATGGCAATAGCTTCTATTCTACTTTTGCTAGAAACGAAGACTTTTGCAACACAATATATATGCTATGTTTCTCCAGATTGTACTTCTTATTCAACACAAAGTTTTATTCTAAATCTAGTTGCTAACTTACAAATACAATATTTTCCCCCAAATCCCTCCCGTTATTCTGCATAAGATTATTAATTTTGTGGCATGTCATAGCATCCATTCCTTGAAAAACACATGTAATTCTGTGCTCCATAACCCTGTTTCCCATTTATCATGAAGTTAAATGTGTTTTCAAAAAGTATCCTGTAATAAAAAAGAACAATAATATACGCACGGGCTATGTTTTAATTTCCTTCAGCTGTTTCAAAATAAGAGCTCAATAAACAACTGCTGAATAAAATTTGTCATTTCAGAAAAGACTGAAACAAATATTTAGAATAGTTATTTAATGACAAAATTACAGAGTAAATTTATATTATCATATTTTTTATTTAGAATAGAAGGAAGAGGTTTTTGCTATTTAACAGGCATGCAATTGATAAAGTAGTATCAAGACTATGAAAATAATTATTATCTGCTGTTTCAGATTTCATACATGATTTGAGTCGGCATTATATAAAATATGTTTAATATATGTAAATGGAAAATAAAAATACACTGTGCTTGCCTCATTTGATTTTAAATAACAATGTTTTATAGCTGAAAATCTAGACATTGGTTATTCAGCTTATAGATCTGTTGTGAGTTTCAAATTAGATAATGCCTTTCCAAACACATTGCAAACTTTAAAACACTAAAATAAACATTTAGAGTTACTGTTTTCAAAGATTAAAGTAAACGAAGAGGAGCAAACAAACTAATCTAATAAAATATATATATATGCCAACTTCAGAACAAAATAAGTATCCTCATCAACTTGTTGTATTTTATCTTCATATATTGCTAATTATTTTATAAAATAAATATTGTAAACAGTGTAGATTCTCTAGCAATTCTTAAGCAAATGCTACCAACTCAGGTTGATAAAAAGAGAACATTAAATTTACTAAAGTGAAGCAAAACAAAGAATTACTTTATGCCCACAACTTATAGGTTTTATATGAAATGTAACTATTTTATGTTAACCTTAGTGTAAAGTGTAACATAGCAGTATTGCAAATGAAGTTCCACAAACCCTGAAATATGTGGGCCTGGACATTCTTAATACAGAGTTAATTATGAGAAACATATTGTTTTTAAATAGCCTGTCATCTTTGAATACCCTAACGGCAGCAAGGAGGAAGCATTGCCGATCAGTCACTTAATTATCTGCAATGTATATGCAAATACCAAGAGTTAGATGAGGTCTTTACATTTGGACTTTGAGTACCCCATTAGTAATCATAAATCCACTACTAATGTTTCTGTGGCACTTAGGCAACAGTGAAAAATTAAGCAGTAATGACTTCAAAGGTAGAAGAATCACACAATAACTCTGTACCTTTGAGGTCATTTTTACAATTTGAACACGAATTATATGAGTGTACTTCATTGCCTTCAGCATTTAAGAAGCATTGCTAATGAACAGGAAGGTTATTTAGGAAATAGAGTGCAAGGGGTGGATATAGATAGAACACTGAAGCTGAACAGAATTGATTCCAAATATAAAAAGAAACACATTTATTGCTTTTAAATGACCTAAAATGCAAAACTCACAGATGAAACAGACTTTCAGAAAATCCCGGGAATGCACCAAAGTTGTTCAATCAGCATGACCAACTTCAGCTACTTGCTTTTCATGAATCTTCCGTGGCTCAATGTGGGCCCATAAGTAATGATGTGTAAAAGTCTCTTTGCTTTGTACAGCCATTGTTTTTGAAAATGCAGTCATGTAAGACAAATTTTACTCTCCTTAGAACTGGTTAAAAGCAATTTTCCTCTAGCTGACTAAATCATACCTAATTTCATTGTGTTAAACAGTGTTAAAAACAGCCTAGTTAAGCAAGGTTCAGCCTTAAATATAAAATATCAGAATAATATAAATGATAAGAGAAATATTAATTTGCAAGTATATAGTGTTTTAAAGCCCTGGAAACCATTATGCAGAATTAAATGTACTGAATTCAAAACATATATTTTGAAAATTTCTGAACTATTTATTTTACTAGTCACCTGATGATCTGATACAGATTATTCTTTTGATAAGGTTCATCTTTATAATTTGCCTCATTACCTATGTTTGTATGACATAAAAATTTTACATCAGTGAACAAACAGTGCCTAAGGATGAACTACTTTCAAATATTATAATCATATTTGATTCTTCAAAAATATCAAATGAAATTTATACAATAAAAACAATTCATTTTTCACAATATATGTAATATTATTTCTACTCATCAGGGCAACACAATATAAATCAATTTAATATAATAAATTTAGATTTATATCAAGTTTAATATTTTTGACCAATTTTTTAATATGATTAATAGATATATAAGCAAGTCTGCAAAGAAAGATGACCTGAAGCTAATGATACTCTGAAAATATGTACTGTAATCATTTTAAAAGTATATTTTACATACAGGTATCTTTACAAAGTAGAATATGTATTTAAAATGGCAAATATGCTAAATTTTATTCCATACTACAAATACTACTATTTTTTTCAAGTTGAAAATAATAAACATACAGAAATACCACAAAAATTATATAATAAACTATTTTTATTGAGAAATCTCTTTTGACATGATGCTTCATTATTACTAAATGCTACAGTATATATTGCCTACAAGCAAGGTTCATATTTTGGTATTGTAACCATATAAATTAGAAAATTAACACTAATACATTAATACCATGTAATCCTCAGTACCCACACTGGTTTTGACAATTAGCTCAGTAATGTTCTTTATAGACAGATAATTTAATCCAGTATTGCTCATTTTATTTGTCATTCATCTATTTAGTCCCTTTCCATCTGGAATGTTTTCTTAGTTTTTTCTTGAAATCTCTGTTCTTAACACTTTAAATGTTTACAGGTCAGTTATTTTGTAATTTGCCCTTCCATTTGGGTACATCTAATATTTTCATATATTAAATTTAGGTGATATAATTTTAGCTAGGATATCTCAGAAGAACCTTCTTCTTTTCTTACTGCATCCCATAAAGTATTATCCAGTGTAGAATTGTCCTACTATTTGTGACATTAATTTTGATCATTTGAAAAAGGTGCTATTTCTCCACTGCAGAGTTATTCTTTCTTTTCTCTGTTTGTTAATAAAATTTCATGGGACCATACTTTGACATTCCATAGCTATTCTTCCTTACCTAAATATTACATACTATTGGTAGCAATTATCGATGTGTCTTGCCTCAATTAACTAAAACTATGAGGGTTGCAAAATAGTAATTTATCTAATTTCTTTATTACTTCAAAATTACTAGTTGGCATTATTACATAGACTATACCTCCCTAGTGGTCCAATATATTCATTCAGCTTATTTATATCCATAAAAACATATACAATAGAAGCATAACCTTTTACTATTTTATTCTACATTGATTCTCACATGGGAGTCGTTTCCTTGTCCTTTTGACATATTCCCATTATTGGTTGAGCAATTTATAACTTCTGTCACAAAAATATCTTTTCCCCAACCTTGAAATCAGCTATTTCTCCAAGAAGCCCTTGGGGTCCAATAAGTAGCAAAGTTAATGTCACAGGTGATGGGGCAAATCTACATTAGCTCTTACCTCATGAAATGTAATTGAAGGAGTAGATAATCATTCTGTGATATTTTTGCCAACAATATTTAAAGTGAATCTAATAAAGACATTTGGAAACTGTCTAGTGATGATGGCCTGCTTCTTCTGATGACAACTATCTTCTCACTGTAACCTCACATGGTGGAAGAAGTAGGGCAACTCTCTGGGACTTCTTTTATAGGAGCATTAATCCTATTCATGAAGGATCTCATGCCTAATCATCTCCCAAAGGCTCCACCTCCTAATATTGTCACATAGGGGCCTAGGATTCATCATGTGAATTTTAAGAGAAGGTGAACCTTCATACCATAGCACTCTATTTACAGTTGTACTCTTCATATTCTTTGTGCTTTGAAATCCTTGACCAGGCATTTCCACATGGGCACCTGGCACTCTTTCTCACTTTGCACATGAACATCTTTCTCACCAAGCCTGGGCTCTGACAGTCCATACCAGGAGCCATGGATGTTCTTGTCAGTCCACACAGGCTCTGATACCCACTCAGGTCATTGCTGCTACCATCCAACTAGTACAGAACCCTAACTTACTCAGCCTCACCTGATAACTTTTGGACTGAATGTTTTATTAAAGAAGAGAGAAAAGTAAGAATGCAACAAGGGCTTTTTTTTTTTTTTGTATATTGCATTTATACATGCAACACAAATACACACACACACACAGATTGGTTCTCATTATTGCAGCGGCTATGTTATATTATGTCACCTCAAACTCTGAATTAGTGAGTACTGAATAATTGTTTCTATGGAGATATATATATATCTCACATATATTATAATTTAACAAAAATTAAAACTTATCCTGTATATTCTATTTTCTTTATTTCACAAAAGAAAAATACCGCTTAAGAGTATTAAGTGACTTGCCTGACTCTGCCCCTCTAACAGGTGAACATAATAGGTGGCAGAATTGGGATTCAAACCCATCCAAAAGGCCTCAGATTCAGAGTTTTTTGCATTACATTTCACTACACCTATCATAAACATCCTCTGGAAAAAGTACAGTATTGATTTGGAGTTTATAAACAACTTTTAGCAAATAGATGAATTTGTTAATGTGAAATCTGCAAATAATGAGAATCAACCACATATTTGTATGTTTGTATGTATCTAAATATCTATATCTCTCTATATATGTCTGTTTACACTTATGTTTATGTCTATATTATATTTATATCTACATCTGTTTCTATGTTATATATATATAAACATGTTAGGAGAAAATCCTAGATATTTTATGTTTCCTGTATGATCCATGCCTTCCGGGAAACAAGCATACTCAAACAGCAAAGATGTCTTAGAAGTTAGAGAAAGCACTCTCCTCAAGATACAGACCCTAGAAACATCCTATGATTTATGAAGATAAAGTTTCCTCCATTTTATCAGAGGGACAGTTGCTTAAATTTCAAGGTAATTAATGATCTCTTTATCTGAAACGGAGTGTGAAAATATAAACCAGTAGCTCATAAATATTTAGAATCTCTTAAGTTTGGAGTTCTTTTTCAGTGATGCAAATCCACTAATCCACTATATATATAGGTAAACAGCTGACACTCATCTGTCATGGAGTTTGGCAAATGAGGAACTGACAATGACTGGATCCGGTTTCTGCTTTTACCATAAGTAATAAACCGTCTTTGTCTCTGACATGAGTTCTTGTGTCTTTGTAAGTATATGAATATGATACTGAGGCGAGCTAACTTGCTGGCTTTTAAGTAAAGTGAAAATCTCAAACAGAGCTTTCATAGTTTTGGACTTAGCATCAATATGCTTTAAGGTGTATAATCAAGTAAAAAAAGAAACTTGACATTATATTTTTAAAAAGTATTTCTAGAAAATAAAGATGAAAGAAAATGCCCCTATTAATTGCAGTACTAATTTTTTTATTCCTAGGCCAGTCAACAAAAATTAAAAATGAATCAGGATAGAAAAGTAAGCTCAGGACTTAAAAACAAAATTAATCAGGACCTTTTTTCCCTCAGTTTCACCTGCAAATAAATCTAATACAACAACTCCCTCCCCACTCCCCCCTGACAAGATCACATGTCCACACTGAATCAGCCTCTAAGTTCTTCTGATTTTAAATCCTATATTATTTAGGATAAAATAATTTATGTAATATAAGAAAACATAAACTTTCCCAATATAAACACCCTGTTTTTCCAAAGACTTCCCTACCTGTGCTAATTCAGTACCTGAGGGTCCTTGCAACTTTTTTTTTTACCCTGCAAATGTGTCAGCTCCCTAATTGTTCTGTATCCATCCAGCAGTCAACAGCACTGCCAAAACAACATTCATTTACATTGTGCTATGCCAAAGTCCTACTGGGATCCAAGGGAGTTCAAGAAATGTAGTCCCTGGCTAACCATTCTGACTAAAGAGCAAATCTACAATCTAAAAGGGAGAAGCAAATATCTTTGTTGGAAATATAACCACGCAGTCACATGTCTCGGCATCTACCTTTTGAACAACAACAAGTAGATCCTTATCATAGTTTCTAGAAATTAATACCCAATATCTATGCCTAAATCCATTCTTCACTCTTCCAAAAGAGCAAACTTTCTAATATTCAAATTAATCATATAACTCATTTTAATATGCACTCAGTATTTCTATCACTTACAGAAAAAACTGAATTTCTAAATATTTTGTATGAGGAGCTCTAGTAACTCACTTCTGCCTATGTTTCCTTTCTCCACTTTGGATGCTTGAAGGCTCATATTTTACCATCCAGTAATGTGAACTTGTAATTCCTCACATATCACCTGCTTTTCCCATTGAATTATCACAAAAGACACGGTCAGAAATTATTCTATATATAATCACCCACTCTTCATATTGGTTAGTTTATACAAAGTGATAAAATGTATTATACAAAAATATTTCAATTTTATTGGATAATTAAACGTTTAGAACCCAAATAATGTGTTAATTAAAACTCTAATATGATATAATATGAAACACTGCTTCATTTGTTATATTGTCTGTCTCTAATATCAATATATCCAATATTAAAAGATTCAAAATAAGTGTATCTTGTTATGTAAGACAAGGGAAATGATTTTCAAGCTATTTGAACCAATTTCTGTGTTCCAATAGCAACCTACAGATAATATCCCTTAATATGTCAAATCACATTTTACTCTCTTTACACCCCATTGATCTGCAACTGCCTGAATATAGAACACTATCTTTAACTCTTCGTTTTGCATATCAGAAAAAGAACTATCTCATAGGTAATATACATTTGATAAACTCTTCAAAATTTGATGTTTCAAGTAAAATATTATGTTTAGAACTTGACTGGGAAAGGTAGTAAATTTTTGATCTTTAATGGAGTAAGATATTTTTGAGACATGAATAAAATAATTACATAAAGCATTCTGTTCTACAGGAAAGTGAGAGAGGTGAAATAATAATAAAAATAATTGTAATTACCACTTGATATTCCTGTGAGTTCTTAAAGTTTATAGCACTCTACCTCTCTGATCTCAATTTATGAAAAATTATAATTTTGCCCTCAAGTGAAAAACCATTCTACTTATTATTATTATTATTTTTTTCTGGTTAAGATATGCAGGAAAAAGACCCAGAGGCAAACTGGGAATTGCATTTTTGCACCTCCTTTTAAAATCTCATTATTTTACCTGATACTTTTAAACTCATCCATTGTTTCTTTTATAAAAGACCTCTTTCTACATTTTAATCAAACTTTATTTCTAAGATACTTGTCATTGTTAATGGACTTCTGAAATCTTCAGCGTCTTTTGTTGTTTTTACCTATGTAAAATTGTGGGAAGAAAAGCTACTTTACACTGACTGATCTATGAAGCTTGTCATTTGAAACAGTTCTTTATTTTCTGAAGGTTTTTAAAATGAATTAACACTTTGATGCCATTGCTAAATGTAATAATAGTTTCTATAAAAAGGTGAATATCTAATATGTATAACAAATATAATAAGTAATATATATGTGTAATCTTAATATTTCCTTCAGACATTTTGAATTCCAAACTTCAAAACTGAATTATATCTTAATTGGTAAGCTGCTAAATAAGAAATCCATATGTAACTGCAATTATATAGGCTAGTAGAATTATGTATGCTGTGCACATATTCAATAAATAATGCTCTATGTATTGATTTAAAAAATAGAGTAACTCAATGGCAGTAAATAATAAAGGCTGAGCACGCATACAATTATTTAGTCATTCATTAATCAACTAAGTCCTGATTGCTAACCCTATATATGACCCTTTGTTAGAAGTGAGCCTGTGGTTGGCAGTTAAATGTGTTTTTCCCTCCTTTGTGCCATGAGCAGTGAAATGAGAAATACATAGCAGGAGTGCTCACTTGAAGACAAACAGATAATGCCAGCAAACATCAAAAGAACACTCAACAAAGTTTGACTAATTGGAAAACACAAAATCTAAAATTCCACTGTATGTGTGTGTGTATCTACCTATATCTATGCCTATCTATATCATCTACATCTACTTCTATCTTTATATTCATCCTAGTTATTGATTAATTTTAAAAATTTAAAGTTCTAGAGAAGCAAGGGATTACTGTAACTCCCAAACAAAACAAATGCATGTATTTCCAAAGAGCATCCAATGTTTATATGAATGTGTTATCTCAAGTCAAAGAAGCAAGGTAATGACGTTTTAGGCAATGAGTTGATCTTTAGATACATATCTAATTATTGTCACAATATACAATTTACTCTTAATACAATAAATAAGTTTATTTCTCTTATAGATAAAAAAGAAATTGTGCTCTGGTTTAAAGGTGTCACATTGGAAGCAGCCCTCACCAGTCAAACCTGCAGCACCTTGTCTTGCTTTTCCCACCTTGACAACTACATTTCTATTGTTTATCAGTTACCCAGACTCAGACACTCTGTTATAGCAGAAAAAACAAGCTAAGACACCTGGCATCAAGATAAACAATGTCTAAATCCAAAATATTTTTAGTTATAATAAGTCACATGGTTTTTCATAAGTTCTTTCATTAAAACACTCTTGTTATAATGCAAAATATCATTTATTTGCAACAGTTGTTTCAATAGTAATGTAGACTTTTCCCTGCAGTCATATCCTTCTACCAAAGACACCCTAAAGTAATATCTAGCACTTAATCCAGGGGGAACATTTCACAGAAGTACTATTGTCCCCTCTTATTTATGGCTTCACCTTCCATGATTTGTTTTTCATGGTCTACTGAATTTCGAAAACAATTAAGTGGAAAATTCCAAAAATAAACAATTTATAAGTTTTAAATTACACTCTGTTCTGAGTAGTGTGATGAAATCTTACACCATCCCTTACATCCAATCCAGAACATCAGAATATGAATCAACCTTCGGTCCAGTGTGTCTATGCTATATATGTGACCAGCACATTAATAACTTAGTAGACTTTTCAGTTATCAGATCAACTGTAGTGGTATCCTGGGACTTGTGTCCAAAGTCAACCTTAGCCTAATGTTATATCACAATGCCTACATTATTCATTTCACTTTGTTTAATCGTGTAGGCATTTTATCATCATACATTATCATAAGAAGGTATTATACAATAAATAAATTTAGAGAGAGAGGTCACACACACATAACTGTTATTATAGTTTTCTATTACTAGTTATTGTTGTTAATCTCTTACTGTGCCTAATTTATAAATTAAACTTTATCATATATATGTATCTATACAAAACAATAGAAAGCATATAAGGTTCAGTACTGAATGTTGTTTCAGGTATCCACTGGGGTTGTTGAAATGTATTCCCTGCAGATAAAAGGGGACTATTGTATATATGTCAACACACATCTACTTCTCAGTAACAGTCTGAGACTGACGACATAAAAACAAACAGAAGGAGCTTCTTATAGTCATAATGGATAAACAATTTTATTGAGTAGAAGATTTAATAATTCATACTGACTTAAAAAATCTTTATAAAATGTGCAGTGAGAAATGTAATGCCTCATGTACTGAGGTCGATGAGAAAAATACACTTCTCCAGCCAACCCCTGCTGGGACAATTGAGCCAGTAGCAGCTCAGCAACTCCCTGGGACAAAACTCACAGTGGGATGGCAACTTGCCATCTTTGCTGTCTCCCAGCCCTCGTCCTTGTTGTCTCCAGGCTTTGGAGAATCCACAGGACCAGGGGCTGGTCTTGACCTCTAGCACAAAGCATCCACCTAATGGAAAAGTGGCCAAACTGTTCTCCACACAGGTTCTCGTCATCACTTTTCCTCACTGGAGAGGAATGCCTGATCTGGGACTCCAGCACAACCATCCTGGCCCTCGCCTGACCACTTCAATCAGAGGTAGCACAGCAGTTAAAGCAACACCCACACAGACAGCTGAGGAAGAAGCAGTGTAAGGACTCCAGCAACTCAAATGGCCAGTGTCTTATGTCCTCCAAATGACTACAGTGGTTCCATAACACCGGTTCTTAAACAGGTTTCATTAGCTGAAATGACAAAAACAGAATTCAGAATATGAATAGGAATAAAGATCATCGAGATTCAGGAGAATGGGAAAACCCAATCCAAGGAAACTAAGAATCACAATAAAATAATACAGAAGGTGATGGACTAAATAGCAAGGATAAAAAGATAGTTGGTCTGATAGAACTGAAAAACATACTATAAGAATTTCATAATACAATCATAAGTATTAACAGTAGAATAGACCAAGGTCAGGAAAGAATCTCAGAACCTGAAGACTAGTTCTCTGAAACAAGACAGTCAGACAAAAATGAAGAAAAAATGAATAAAAAGGAATGAACAAAACCTCTGAGACATATGGGATTATGTAAGGAGGCCAAATCTATAAATAATTGGCATCCCTAAAAGGGACGAGAAGGAAGCAAGTAACTTAGAAAAAAAAAAATACGAGCCTTGCTAGAGAGGACAACACTCAAATTCAGGAAATACAGAGAACTTCTGCAAGATTCTCTACAAGAAGATCGTCCGAATCTGGTGCTTATGAGCATAAGCATCAGATTTTCCAAGGTTAAAATGAAAAAAAAAAAAAAAAAAAAGCTAAAGGCAACTAAAGAGTAAGGGCTGGTCACATACAAAGGGAATCAACCTCATTAGGCTAACAGTGGAATTCTCAGCAGAAATCTTACAAGTCAGAAGATATTGGGAGCATATATATATATATATATATATATATATATATATTTTTTTTTTTTTTTTTTTTTTTTTTTTTTTTGAGATGGAGTCTCGCTCTGTCGCCCAGGCTGGAGTGCAGTGGCCGGATCTCAGCTCACTGCAAGCTCCGCTTCCTGGGTTTACACCATTCTCCTGCCTCAGCCTCCCGAGTAGCTGGGACTACAGGCGCCCGCCACCTCGCCCGGCTAGTTTTTTGTATTTTTTAGTAGAGACGGGGTTTTACCGTGTTAGCCAGGATGGTCTTGATCTCCTGACCTTGTGATCCGCCCGTCTCAGCCTACCAAAGTGCTGGGATCACAGACTTGAGCCACCGCGCCCAGCCAGAGGGCTTATATTCAACACCCTAAAAAGAAAAATCTTTAATCAATAATTTTATATCTAGTCAAATTAAGCTTATTCAGCAAAGAAGTAATAAGATTATTTTCAGATAAGCAAATATGAAAATAGTTCTTTACCATCAGATCCACTTTAAAATAGGTTTTGAACATAGCACTAAATACGAAAAGGAAAGACTATTACAAGCCATTACAAAACACATTTAAGTACACAGTCCAGTGACACTATAAAGCAACCACACAAACAAGCCAGTGTAATAACCAACTAACAACATAATGACAGGATCAAATCCACACATATCAATACTAATCTTGAATATAAATGGGCTAAATGCTCTATTTAAAAGGCGGAGAGTGGCAAGCTAGATTAAAAAGCGAGACCAAACTGTATGCCGTCTTCAAAAGACCCATCTGACATGCAGTGACTTCCATAGCCTCAAAATAAAGGGATGAAGGAAAATTTACCAAGCAAATGGAAATAAGAAAAAAGCAGAAGTTGCAATCCTAATTTCCGGAAAAACAGACTTCAAAGATAAAAAAATATATAAAGAAGGGCATTACATAGTATTTAAAGGGTTCAATTCAACAGGAAGATCTAACTATTCTAAATATATATATATACACACTCAAGACAGGAGCACTCAGATTCGTAAAGCAAATTCTTAGAGACCTACAAAAATACTTAGATACCAACAAAATAATAGTGGGAGAATTCAACACACCACTTCCAGTATTAGACAGATCATTGAGGCAGAAAATTAACTAAGCTATTCAAGACCTGAACTCAACATTGGACAAAATGGATCTGATATACATCTACAGAACTCTCCACCCCAAAATAAGAGAATATGCATTATTTTAATCTCCGTATGGCACGTACTCTAAAATCAACCACACAATTGGACATAAAACAATCTTCAGCAAATGCATAAAAACCACAATCATACCAAACACATTCTTGGACCACAAGGGAATAAAATTAGAAATTAAGATTTAAAAAAAAATCACTCAAAACCATTCCATTGGCCGGGTGTGGTGGTTCATGCCTGTAATTCCAGCACTTTGGGAGGCTGAGACAGACACATCACCTGAGGTCAAGAGTTCTACAGAAGCTTGGCCAACACGGTGAAACTCGTCTCTACTAAAAAACACAAAAATTACCCAGGTGTGGTGGCAGGTGTCTGTAATCTCAGCTACTTGGGAGGCTGAGGCTGGAGAATTGCTTGAACCTGGGAGGCGGAGGTTGCAGAGAGCCAAGGTCATGCCATTGCACTCCAGTCTGGGGGTCAAGAGTGAACCTCTCTCAAAAACAAAACATGCAATCACATGCAAATTAAGCAACCTGCTATTGAATGACTTTTGGGTAAATCATGCAATTAAGAAAGAAATCAAGAAGTTATTAGGGGCTAATGAGAACAAAGAAACAACTTAGCAGAATCTCTGGAACACAGCTAAGACAGTGATAAGAGGGAAATTAATAGGACTAACTGACTATATCAAAATGCTAGAAAGTTCTCAAATTAGCAATCTAACATCACAACAAAAATAACTGGAGAAGCAAAAGCAAATCAACCCCAAATCGAGCAGATGACAAGAAATAACCAAAATTAGAGCTAACCTGAAGGAGATAGAGATCCAAGAAACCATTCAAAATATCAACAAATTCAAGTTGTTTTTTGAAAAATAAAATAAAATAAAATAGGCCACTAGCTAGATTAATAAAGGAGAAAAGAGAGAAAATCCAAGTAAACACGATAAGAAGAAAGCAAGAAATTATTTTTGACTCCACAGAAATAAAAATAACCACCAGAGACTACTGCAAACACCTCTATGAACACAAACCAGAAAACCTGAAATAGATGGATCAATTTCTGGACACATATATCTTCCTAACACTGAACCAGGAAGAAATTAATTTGCTTATCCATTAAAGAGCTCCAAAATTGAACTAGTAATAAATAGCCTACCAACCAAATAAAGCACAGGAGCAGATGGATTCATAGCCAAACTATACCGTAAGTACAAAGAAGAGCTAGTATCATTCCTACTAAACCTATTCCAAAAAATTGAGGAAGGGGAATCCTTCCTCAACTCATTCTATGAAGCCAGCATCATCCTGATACAAAAACATGGCAGTGATACAACCACAGCAACAACAACAACAAAACTTCAAGCCAATGACCTTAATGAACATGGATGTAAAAATCCTTAACAAAATACTGGCAAATCGAATGCAGCAGTATATCAGAAAGCTAATCTGTCATGAACCAGTAGACTTTTCCCCTGGTATGCAAGATTGGTTCAACATATGGAAATCAACAAATGTGATTAATCACATAAACAGGATTAAAGACAAAAAATACACGATTATCTCAATTGATGCAGAAAAGGCTTTAGACAAAATTCAAAATGGATTTATGTTAAAAACTCTCAATATACTAGGCTTTGAAGGAACATATTTCAAAATAGTAAGAGCCATCTATAACAAACCTGCAGCCAACATCATACTGAATGGGCAAAAACATTACCCTTGAAAACCAGCACAAGGCAAGGATGCCCTCTCTCACCACTCTTATTCAACATAGTATTGGAAATCCTGACCAGAAGTATCAGTCAAGAGAAGGAAATAAAGGGTATTCAAATAGGAAGAGAGGAAGTCAAACTATCCCTGTTTGAAGATGACACGATCCTATATCTAGAAAACCCCATAGTCTCAGCCCATAAGCTCCGTCAGCTGATAAACAACTTCAGCAAAGTGTTAGGATATAAAATTAATGTACAAAAGTTACTAGCATTTTTATATACCAACAACAGTGAAGCTGAGATCCAAATCAGGAATCCAATCCCAATCACAATTGTCAAAAATAATAAAATAAATAGAAATACAGGTACCCAAGGAGGTGAATGATCTCTACAATAAGAGTTACAAAACACTGCTTAAATAACACAGATAAGATACAAACAAATGGATAAAAACACTCCATATTATTAAAATGGCCATTTTCCAAAAATGATTTATAGATTCAATGCTGTGCCCATCAAACTACTAAATACATTCTTCACGGAACTATAAAAAAGCTCTTGTAATTAACGTATAATCAAAAATAGAGGCTGAATAGCCAAGGCAATTCTAAGCAAAAACAACAAAGTTCAGGCATCATTCTACCTGACTTCAAACTAGAACACAAGGCTACAGTAACCAAAACAGCATGGTACTGGTACAAAAACATACGTAGATACATAGACCAATGGAACAGAATAGAGAGCCCAGAAATAAGACTTCTCATATACAACCATATGATCATTGACAAAGTTGACAAAAACAACCAATGGGGAAAAGACTCCCTACTAAACACACAGTGCTGAGACAACTGGCAAGCCATATGCAAAAGACTAAATCTGGACCCCTTTCTTACACCGTACACAAAAATCAACTGAAGATCGATTACAGACTTAAATGTAAAACTCAAAACTATAATTAAACATAATAGTTTCTGCACAGCAAAATAAACTGTCAACAGAATAAACACACCCTACATATTGGGAGAACATATTTGCAAACTATGCATATGACAAAGATCTAATATCCAGCATATGTAATAAATTTAAACATGTTTATAAGAAAGAAACAAACAACTTCATTAAAACATGAGCAACGGACGTGAGCAGACTCTTCTCAAAAGAAGACATATGTGCAACCAAAAAACATATGAAAACTTTGGTATCACTGTATTAGAGAATTAAAAATCAGAACCACAATGCGATATCTCACACCAGTCAGAATGACTATTATGAAAAAGTCAACAAATAACATATGCTGGTAAGGTTATGGAGAAAAGGGAACACTCATACATTGCTAGTAGGAGTGTAAACTAGCTCAACCATTGGGGAAAGCATTATGGCAATTCCTCAAAGATCTAAAAACAGAACTACCATTTGACCCAGCAGTCCCACTACTGGGTAAATAGCCAAAGAATATAAATAATCTTATAATAAAGACACATTCACATGCGTATTCATTGCAGCATTGTTCGCAATATCTCAGATATGAAATCAACCTAAATGCCCACCAATGATAGACTGGATAAATAAAAAAAGTACATATACACTATGGAATACTATGCAGCCATAAAAGAGTAAAAGGCTATGTCCTCTGCAGGAACATGGATAAAACTGGAGACTGGCCGAGCATGGTGGCTCACACCTATAATCCCAACACTTTGGGAGGCCATGGCCGGTGGATCACCTGAGGTCAGCAGTTCGAGACCAGCCTGGCCAACATGGTGAAACCCCATCTCTACTAAAAACACAAAAATCCCCTGGGCATGGTAGCAAGCACCTGTAATCCCAGCTACTTGGGAAGCTGAGACGAGAGAATCACTTGAACACGGGAGGCAGAAATTGCAGTGAGCCAAGATCCCAACACTGCACTCCAGCCTGAGTGACAAAGAGTAAAACCCTGTCTCAAAAACAATGACAACAACAACAAAAATTGGAGACCATCAATCCTTAACAAACTAACACAGGAACAGAAAACAAAATACCACCTGTACTCATTTAAAAGTGAAAGATAAAGGATGAGAACACATGAGAAATTGGGAACAATAGACGCTTTTGCCTTCTTGATAGTGGACGTTGGGAGGAAAGAGAGGAAAAGAAAAAATAATTTGTTACTAGGCTTAGTACCTGGGTGGCAAAATAATCTGTATAACAAACTCCCATCACAGAATTTTACCTATATAACCACATGCAATGTATTCCTGAACCTAAAATAAAGTTTGGAAAAAGAAAGAAAGAAAAGAAAGAAAAGTCAGAGACAGCATTGAATCTGAAGTTCTTATGGGAGTCATATTTGCATAACTGCCTTTGCCCCAGAATCTGCTACTAAGTCACAGCCACTTGAGCTTTAATTCTACCTTCTTAAAATGGGAGTGAGTATAATACTCTATCTCCTTCACCAGGTCCTTGGGTTCCTTCACTGTAATAGTGAAAGAAGTCGGAAAGCACTGTGGCTTCAAGCTTAAACTTGCATCCTCTTTCATTTTCTGTCTACCAGCGGCACTTCTTTTGACTTTGAAGTGCCAAAGGTTCCCTGTGCTGCAGATTCTTCATCTTTAAAATAAAAATGATATCCAATAAAAAACTAATTTTCTGAAACAATATGAAATAAAACCTGTTTATAGAATCTCAACCAATTAATATTTTATGCCAAATTAGAAACATTTACATTTGTATCATCTTTATAAAATTTTATACAAGCCTTACTTTTTCCTTGTGGTTATCTCATACATAAGAGGATCTTGTTTTCTTCTCTAGAGGCATATGTATTTTTGTAATTTTTATTTTATTACTATTTTGTGTGGGTAGTTGGATGTAAAAGAGATACTGAAAACTACAGTGTAAACTCCCATTAAATATTTTTCCTTAAATATATGATAAAACAATACCTCCTTATGGACAGTGATTTTTAAAGAAATTTTCTGACTCTATTTTTAAAAAATCTATAGCATGGAAGAAATCTTTGCTCCTAAACATAATCAAAGCTGAATTTTATGTTCTCTACAGAAGGCAAAATGGATATATTGCTATAATGAAGGGCTTCCACAAACTGCTTCATGTTTGTTTGGATAATTACATACATAGATATATAAAAAAGATGTATGTATAAATAAATGAATGAATGCAGTGATATGCCAGAGCTAACTTGTATGAGCTCACAGGAGCCTACTATTAAATATTCAGGAATTTTTTACACTGGTTGTTAAATAGAGAGTTTTTGCATCTGAAATTATATGTTACAATTAAGTAGATTATATTAAAAGAAAGATAACAAATACTCAAAAGTTACCACTTCTTCATAATTATTTCACTAAATTTAATTATTGTACATGACTTTGAGGTTATATATGCCTATTGCATTTGTATAGTAGAAATAGTATAGAATCACATGTGTATTTCTTTCTAACTCTGTTCAATGATATCCAATCAATGGACCATGATGAGAGTATTTATGCAATGGAAAGTGACACATTTCAATTTTTGATTTTTTTTTTTTTTTTTTTGGTTTGTCTAGATGAAGGATTGGCAAGCTTTTTTTGTTGCAAATACTCAAAACTGCTAGCTTAATGTCCTAATATTTTAGTTGATAATTTTGCAGTTATATTGGAAAATGAGAATGGTCTTCAGTATTGATTTGCAGTGCATTTTATATAACAACTGTAATACCTAAACTGAACTAAGAAGCTTTCTAATTTTCCATGTTGTTTAACAGTTTAAAAAACATAACACTTTCTACCTTTGAAGATATGAAGGAAAATTGCTGAAAACCATATTACTCAACAAACATAAGTTGTATGCCATATCAATCTTATTTTACCTGTAATATGTCATCAAATATTCTCAAACATATAGTTGTTATGTGGTTTCCTTTCCTGTATTTCAGTTTTGACACAAGTGCTCAAATTTTTCATTTCTTTAATAAATAGAAGGAAAAGCATTTGTTTAGATGCAGTTGCAATCATTTGATACTACTAATTTCTTATTAGAAAAATAAACATTTTATAAATGAATCCATTCATTGTACAACCTTCTAAAGTAGATCATTTTTTAACATGTTTTTAAACAACAAAAATAATTGCCCTTTAGGTAATGCAACTTTCTCAAACAAATATACCTGCAATTGTCAAATATATTTATGAAAAAAAATTATTTTATTGTCTTTAATCATCCAAGGGCAGTGTTTCTGTAGAATATAACAAGTCACAATGAATCAGTACATCCAGAATTCAAAAATTTGTTTCTCAATTGGTAAGAAATTTTGAAACAAAAAGTACTTTCTGTCCTTTGGGAAACACTCGGTAAATTATTACATGCTCAAATCCTATGAGTTGGTAAAATGTTACCTAATTAGAAGAAAATCAATGTGATCTTCAGTATTAAGAAGGAATTCAAAATGAATAATTTCTGGCTCAGTCACAAGGTTAAAAAATGAAAGAAATTTTCTTCACATTATAATGTAAGTTTTGGTTGAGTTAAGATAGATATAGTATATATGAATTTTATGTGTCCAGTTAAAACACATTACATTATAGGTTAAATTTTATCACTACTCACTTCAAAAACCTTGAATGGCTTCTGACTTTATTTAGAGCCAGATTAAATCAATGGTATTTAGGATATGCTTTAAAGCATTACAGACTGTTTGTGTGGTTAATTTTTGTAATACAAAAATAAATAAATTTAAGCTTTTTTAAAAAAGGTCAAAGTATTGAATATTGAGCTCAATAGTTAAAACAATTTCAGCTCCATTACAAAAAAGAGTTTAGATATGAAAATGGTATGTTCCTTTGCTTTATATTGGCTTTTTGAAGAAGTCTGGTAGAGACTTTTATTAGCCAATATTCCAACTACAATTATGAAGAGAATGAGAAAGATTAACCATTAGAGGGAAAGATAGTAACTCTAATTAAAACATTATCCTCGCTACAGGCAAGAGATGTTTTATAATAAAACAACTCACACAATAAGTACACTTTTAATGACTGTGGTGTAAGGTCATGTTTGCCTAATATGAGGGTGATAGCTGCTATGGTTAAGAAAATGTATTTTTCTCCCCAACCAAAACCTATGATCACCTGTTTACACGTAACCTAGCAAGCCTGGAAGAATAAATGTTGGAGATGCAGAATTTATCAGCAAATTGAGATTCATGGCTAGTTTTATATCCCCCTGTGTAAATATGTTAAAATGGGAAAAGTCACAAGCATATGCATGGCTTTAAAAATTATAATTTCCAATATGAGTAATGTGTATTTTTTTCTGGGCATATTTGATTCAGTCATAATGTTAGTGCATTTCTTTATTCTCTTATTATAAGAATAAATACAGTATTTGTATAGTCAGTAGAAAAATAATCAGTGAAATATTTATAATGGCTTTGACATTGCAGAAAGTAATCTGCAGTTGGCTGAGTAATCTTGCTAATCTTGATCACTCCTGCTCTGCCTTTTTTGTGTGTTGATTTGTTGTCGTTTGTTGTGTTTTGTCCATTTCTTTGTTTTTGTTTTTGTTTTTTATGGGAAACTTTAAAAAACTGTGATATTTTATATGGAAAAAAGGCTGACAGACACACACAAACACAGAGAAACACTTAAAGAAAAAATATTGTAAATCACAAGCCAATGGAATCATACAGGTGCCAAATAATATGTATACATAACACCCAAAGTTCCATGTTTATCTTCACTAATCAGAATCCTTTATCTGTGAAGCAACCATATCTTTAGCTTTGTGATTATCATTTTTTCTTTATGGCCATTGCTCTTATACAGCTCTATAAAAAAATAGAGCATCTTTTTTTATGATATAAATCAATGTATTATCTCAGTGTTTCTTTGTGTGTTGTGTCTTTGCTGACTTTTGAGTTTTCATGTTTCACCCTTTTTGCTGCCATATCTATAGTTGATTTAAATTATTGTGTGGTTTGCATATTAATATGCCACAATTATTTGTCCATCCTCTTTGGCTGATAGATACTTGGATTGCATATAGTCTTTTAAAAACAATGAAAACTGCTACTATGAGCATTTTTGCACATGTCAGATGTGAACAGGTATAAACATTTCTGTAGGGTGCTTAAGCAGGAGTAAAATTGGTGGGTCAGAATTAAGCGTCTATTCTTTTTTTTTTTTTTTTTTCTTTTTTTTTTTCTCTCAGGGGAAAGCACGAACGCAGTCCCCCACTATTATACAGTCGAGTTTCCCACATTTGGGGAAATCCCAGGGGTCAGCACATCCGGAGTGCAATGGATAAGCCTCGCCCTGGGAAAACCACCTTCGTGATCATGGTATCTCCCCTGCCAGGTAAGTATTACGCATCTAATCTTATTTCCTAATTAATGCCTATAAGTTTTCATTTTATTTTTTTCAGTTCCAACTATCAATATATGAGAGTTTCTTGCCTCAGGATACTTCCCAACTTATGTCAGACATAAATTGCAATAGCATGTCATGATTTAACTTGTGTTTCCTTCACACATATTTCAAAACTGATAAACTAAATTTATCTAAAAATTAATCCCTTAAAATATAATATAGACAAGTCATTTAATGAGTGAGAATATGGTCAGAAGAGCAAAATATGTCTGTTCTAGGTCTACCCTAGAATAAGATTTATCATAAGAAATTAGAGATCATAAAACTGTTGGTAAGTCAAGGGGACCTTAAATCACAGAAAGATGTCAGAAATCGGCGATTCACAGGAGATCACCTGGAAGTCACAGTGAATTTCAGCAATCTTATCAGAAGCTGCCACCACAGAGATTTTTCAGCAACTTTCTTGGAAGCTTCAGTAAATCTCAGCAATTGAATTGTGCATTGTTACCAATTTAGCAGTCTGCTGTGCCAGTGCTGTTGATTGAAAACACCAAAAATCCAAAAATCTTGACTCTGCTCAAATTCATCTGTAACTTCATTCACGGAATAAGGTTTCTTCTTCACTTTGTTTTCTTTCAATGTCATTGAGAGATCTTGGAATAGTTCTTAATGCAAACCACGTGGAGAAATGTATTCTGAGCGAGTTTCCAGTTTCCCACCTATAATACATGCAACTGTATAGCAGTGATGCTATTCAATTTTCTGGCCAATGCAGAGTTCTTACATGTTTTTTCACCTATGCTTAAATCTCTGAACAATAATAATAAAACAACCAATGCTTTCATTGAATACAGTAAATGTATATCTTGTACAATAGGAAACATACCCATGCATTCTTCTAAAAGACAGAATATATGTCTCATAAATTATTGCATTCATTTCTAATTGATTATGAACACTTTTCATTTGGAGGAACATCATGATTGCTGTATTGATATTAAGGAAAATAAATTTGAACAGCTGATCAAGATGGTAACTGCCAGATCTTTCCAATATACAAGCACATTTCTCCTTTTGTGATTAGGTAATTTATATTTTCAGAGATAATTTTTGACACCATTAATATGCTAATTCCCAAAAAGCATCATTCAATAATTTTAGCACACATTGATATTCCTCACATGAACCATTTATTGCAGGGAAGGTTTCAAACAGTGATTTTGCAATTACATTATTATTGTCTTACTAATTACCTAGTGTTATCCTGTAAAGAAGGATTGTTATTACTTCTCTTTTCACTTTTCTAATTTCAAAAAGAATTTTTAAAAAATTCATTGTTTTATAGTCAATTATGATCACCATTTTTTTGATTACAGGTCAAATTTGACCACTGAAGTCCCATTTATTCATAATAGTTGTGTCATTTTGAAATGATGCTAGTAGTCCCAAGATACTTCTAAAAACAGTGTTTCCCACCTGGTACTTCCCCTCTATCAGAACTTGAAAAGAAATTATTTTTCTTCAAAGAAGACTTGCATCCCATTAGTGGGCATGAACAAGGGTAATTTAAATATACGTTCTGATTACTCAGTGAGCAGTTTGTAATTAGAATGAGGTTAGCTATATATGCTCTTCCTATTAAGTAACATAATCACATGCACACATACATAACACTTTATACTATTATTTGTGCTTCAAATTTAATACTACAATTTTTCCTGGCCTGTTTTATTCAATCATTATATCTCTTACCGTGAGAATCATACTTCTCAAAATAGCAATATATTTACTCATATGTATTTTCATACAATATTTTACAAAACAGCTTTAAATTGCATTATCAATATTACTGGTAACAAAAGCTATGAGTAGCATTTAATATTTTTTATTATTTTGATGTGTTGTATAGGTGAATTACTTTTGTGTTTTTTGTGTTCAATTTAACAGATTTTTTTCTACTTGCTTTAAGTTATATTGTTTTTATACATAAACTTTTACTTATTCAAAATATAAAATATTGAAAAACATATTTCCAGAGAATTTTACTCCCCTCCATATTTTCTCCAAGCTAGTTCATTGCTGCCTCTATTCCCGTTGCAATTTACTTTTGCAAATGTAAGTATGTGTATACATGTAAGTCTGCTCTTACATACACAGCTATATATTAAAACGAAAACGTTCTTATTTTTATTATTTTATTAAGATAATGATAAGAAAACCATCTTATTAAGATGTCACAACCAATATTGTGATATTATTAATACTCCTTTAAGTGGAATAAACTAGTCGATATAAATGTGATATACATATATATGAGTGTGTGTGTATCAAAACTATATAAATGCATACATGTTTATTAGATCCTGCCAAAGCCCCTTTCCATAGGGATATCATTTGATTCTCCTATTATAAATATAAGGATGGAACTGTTTTCTTGAAGCTTGTTAACAGAGTTATTGGTCTATTTCTCAAATATTTTTCAAGTTTTTTAATTTAAATGCTCAACATTAATCTTTCATAAGATATATTCGTATTTACTTACAATATTGATTCACTGGATAATAGGAGGACATTTCAGAGTTGTTTTAAATGGAATCTACACATTAGAAAGCATCTGAGCTTTGAGATTCTAGAAACTCTAATCATAAAATAAAGGAAGATTGGTAATTTAAAGGTTTGTGTACCTTCATTCTAGGCCAACATTTTGAAATGCACTTTAAATAAAAGAACCACAATTTTTAATTAGAAATTTCCTAGGAATCTGGAACGCTAAAGGTTTTCCCTACCTGAATGATTCTAACCAGTTCCGGATAATCAATCTAATATTGCATCCAAGGACATTCAATTGCATTATGATTCATGAAGAAGCTACAAAAAGAAATCGCTTTCACTGAATTTAACTTATATAAATAGTAAAGCATTGCAGGTCAGGATGTAAAATGTCATGTCAATGTAATATCTATGATTTAATCTTCTGTACAAAAGAAAATGCCACTGAGTTTCCACCTAACATTTATTTTGAAAAAAATTATTTGGTACATTCAGAGCATTGATCTGTTCAATATATTTTAAAAGACGTTGCATAAATGCTTTTTATTAAGGTGAAATACCTAATAAACATGTTTTATATAGAAAAATAACATAATATTAAGAAGTATTTATCTGTAAGTTAGGTTAACCTGCATACCCACACGATTTCAAGTAGAGTGAGTGTGTGTGTGTGTGTGTGTATTAAAAGTTTTCAGATGCAGTGATCTTGCTTATATCATCAACAGACATCCCATGATTCTTTATAAATGTGATAGAAGTCTAATATCAAATTCAGGAAAGAAATGCATATGTACAAGCTCAGACTTTTTAAGAAATAATATACAATATTTGTAAGGTTAAGTATATTAAATTATTATAATCCTTTTTGTTATATTTGCTTTTTCCAATGGATAGTCTCATAATGGCTAAACTTTTAAAATATGCGAGAAAGTACTATTTGGTTTGGACTAGGAAAATTAAGTGGAATAACAAGGATTACACAAAAGTTTTTTCAACAAAAAAACTGTAACATGGTTACAGAATAAAGTGATTGAAACAAACTCAATATAATGTTTTGTTAAGAATTTAGGCAAATATTATTTCATGTAACAGCAAAAAATGTTTTACATTACCTGTAAAATATAAATACAGTTTATTTTTGTCTATTAGTTTTCTAGGTGATGTTTAGGACAAGCACTATAGGCCTTGCTTTCCTCTTCTGAATCTCAATAAATTCACTTTGATTTAGCTGGAACTTATAGCTAGATCTTTGAAAGCCAAGCATTTGTAGCCGATAACAAATATCCTATAAAGATTACATGCAAGGAACTGGAAAATCTACAGTGAAAAAGCTTAAAAGTTTATGTCAAATACAGAAGTCTATCACACAAAACTTAAATAGACCCTGAAATCAGAATTGAGTAAAGAGAGACAGAAAATCTGCTTTGAATCAAAGAATAAAACTCACTAACTTTAACTTTAGCATGTGAATTACCTTTAAACAGTCTTGCCACACACACACACACACATACACACATATATAGACATACACACATTAGTTGTATAATGTGCACATGTACATTATATACACATATTATATATTCACATTACTTTTATAAGAGACATAGTAATCATGTCTAATCAAGCATCAAATTTAATAAACTACCTGAACACTCCATGTGCTTCTATCATCACAAAATAAAACTGTCACTTACTGGCTAACTGCAAAGTTAAGTTGGTAAAATTGTCACTTTACCATCTAAGATTTAATACAGACATTGATTACTGGATAAAACCACTAGTGCTTCTTCTATGTTGTCCTTTAACCATTAGTCAAGCCAGCTTTATTAGAAGTGGAGTAAATCTTCATGCTGTCAGTGTTCAAATATGAGAAGCAGAATGGCAATCCAAGCAGCAAAAAAAAAAATAGGTAGTCTGAAATATTACCTGGAAAACTAGATATGACATAAGTAAGAGTCAGTAAAAGGAACAGAAATCAGTATTGTGTTGCATTATTAAATGGAGTGAAAGCCACAGTGAGACAGTCACCAAAATGTGGGAAAATTGGTGTAGTTATTTCCACAAAGTTTGTGGGGAAATTGACTTTCCACAATGGCACAGATAGTTATCAGTAGAGTAAATCTAGTGTTGGGATATGTAAAGGAACTTGTTTTAATTTTGTCTTGTTTTATTTATCATTCAATATTTTGGACATTTAGGTTGTTAATATAATCACTTCTTTATATTGAATATGATACAAGCTATCTATATGCATAGTTTATACCTATATAATACAGAGAGGTATGCACAAACACACATACGCAGTTATAAAATCACTATTGCATCTACAACCACATGGCATTTTCTTTCTTTCAGATTTACCATACTAGAATTTTTTGAATTGTTTAGCAGAAATATTATAATGGGCAGAAATTTCATAATGCAGTTTTCATCTTAAAATCTCTATATGAGAATATACTGTAAGTGAGTGGTTGAAATGTATAGCTAGATCTTTGAAAGCCAGACATTTATTTGGAATTTGGAACTAGATCTTTGAAGACCAATTATTCATAGCCAATAGCAAATATCCTATTGAGATCATCTATGTGTGTGTACATGTTTTAAATACACATAGTACTAATAGAAGTGTGGCAATGTAGAGAATTGCATAGGATGTTTATCCAGCCTATTTAAATTATGGAGGAAAATCCATTAATACTATGCTTTTATAAGTTAAATATAAAGATGCATATAAGATACATTTGTCAATATTGATGCCATCTAACATCAAAATTCTTACTCTGTATTTCAAGATTTATTCTTCCTTCATTCCTATAAATAACTCTCAACTCTTATGACCCACAGCATTCTGCCACCTTCCACTACTAGGCAGAACTTCAGGATATAAGCAAGAATAAAAAGAAATAGTGAATTATTTACTTAAAAAGAGACTGAGAACTGTATTTTTTATACTTTGATGCCTCATAAAATACGATGAGATCACTGCATTTAAAATCAAGGAATCTTAGTTGAATGACTCCAGTGCAAACTATGTATATACCAAGCATCAATTTACAATAATTACTGATTTTTAACTCACTGTGAAAGATATTGGAAACATCATTTAAAATCAGGCTAATGGTGCCAAGAGTAACTTTAACTTTGCATTAACCATCTTTAAAATAGTCTGCTTTTTTCTGTCCCAATATATACCGTAAATATTGTCTAAAATTTTTGCTCTAAAAACACAATTACAATTAATTAGTATCGCTTATTCAATATTTGAATAAATAGAAAAATAAAATATATTAAATACCAAGTAAAGTTTAAGGTAAAATTAATTCATATTTTGGCAATATGAACTCATCATGCTCTGCCTTCCAAAGTGTTTATAGTGTATCATTGGCTAATGTGTGCTTAGACTAGCACTTATTGATCCACCCACAGTTGGTAATACTGCACTCTCTGTTTATGACTAATTGCCTCATCTACTGTCTTTAAAATGGCATGGTATGTTAGAGTAACGGCCTCAAACACTATTATATCATTGGTTTAAACGACCCTAGACAGACAATTAATACAGTTCTCCACAGGTCAAAATCTACAGCTCATAATGAAGCATAGAAATCTATAACTCCACCCAAGGGCACCTCTCAGAAGTTCAAATCTGTTCACTCGGGCAGCTAAAAAGGTCTCATAATCTTTTATTGCACTACTTTTAATATCTGCACTGAAGCACAAAAGGCTTCTTGCTTCTATGCATTTGATTCTCATACTGTCAAATCATATATGGCTTCACTGTAATTTTTATTGTGGAACATACATCCATGTCATTTATATATACTAAAGTGAATGTATTAATTAATACTGTTTTAATGCACTTCTTTATAAACATTTAAATTTTTAGGAAGTAGTAATATATTCTATGATTATAACTTATATAAAAATAAAGGATAATTTACTTAAAGAGAAGACTTATAAACAAAATATTATCAAATTTAAATGTAGGAATTTCATCTTACAAAAATGTCTTCAGCTTAGTACTAAATACTCAGGACAAAATGTTAATAAAATACATTTACTTTTTATCACAATTCCTGATAATATGGTGAACAAGAGTTTTAAAGAATAAAATTTGATAGAAATGGTTATTCTTAAATTATTCACCATCATGCATTAGAGAAATATTTCCACAACTTTTGTCTCATAATTTTCACTATGAGAGAAGAATTTTACCCTGACCCATTTATGTTGGATGTGTTTAATAGTCAGTTTATACAGTATAACAAATAACCATAATTTCTGTGTTTGGATGTACATAAGAATAGCTAAATTGTTTCTTGCAAGCAAATTATTCGGTGGCCACAGAGAAGACTCAAGGCAGAAAATGAGAGATATGTACAATACATTGTAATTGAGTTAAGGTTCTGTCAGTTTAAAAGTGTATCCAGCCAGTGGTCATAGCTCTGGCTACAGAAAAAAAAAAATAAATAACTAAATAAAAATAAAAAAAAAATAAAACAAACAAACAAACAAAAAAACAAATAAAACAGAGGATGTCAAGAGGTGTCTGAACCACCCCCTACAAACAAAAATAAGACTGCAATTTGCACTAAATACAATAAATCACACAGTTCTTTTGTAAGAAATGCTGTTCTTTTGTAAGAAAAACACTATCCTTACAGGAAAGGTAAAAGTTCTGGCTACATTCCCCACTAGAGGAATTTGTCACAAGGCTATCTCTTCTCCCATATTTATTTTAAATTCTCTTTTCTTGTGTCTAGATGACTAGATTTTTCTCTCAAAACATGAGATCCTTGAGTCATTTTACTCTTGTAAGGACAGAGTTCATAAAATTGGCCATTCATAATTACTACTGGACATGAAAGCACCAAGAGACATCTTATGAAATCCCTTGTCTTTCAGTTATGTGTTCCTTTTTCTATTTAGTAACAGCAAACCAGTCTCCTATTCTTTATGGAGATCAGTGTCCCCTACTACTATGGTAAATCGTTTCTTAGTCTGATTCACTAGCATAAGACGATACCGAAGATCAGGGTTAGTCAAAACCTCAGATCAAATAAAATATTTACCATTCCACTTGATAGGCATACTACTGCCTCTTCCTGTCTTGAGATTCAGGGCTTCGGGCCTTGAACACAAGGTTGATGGGATAGGAAACACAGTCTTCACCGATGAGCTGCTGACAAGTGCTGGTGAAAAGGTGTAATGTTATTTTTTGGCCGTGGTTTGCAGACTCACTTATTCCACTTATTCATCACCACAAATCAGCAATTGGTTCTCTGCATTTCCCACTCCTTGATTGACAGAGCCTCAGTCTCACATTACCTTGTCCCTCAGTTAGCAATTTACTTGAGATTGTATTAGGCAAACTTCTAATGTTTCCAATTTCATATCACTTGTATGTATCTTCCACTGTAAGGCAGATTTGTTGTTTTGTGTTGATGAAGGATCTCCTTTCAATAAATAAGACTAAGTTTATGTAGTCTAGAATAGACTCCTTGTGACAATATTATTCATTATGGTTACTTCTAATTACTTCATAGGTGCTGGAAATTTAGACTGAAATCACACCCAGGAGCTGTTGTAGAGCTTTTCTATATTCCGATCTCCCCTCAGAACTGACCACATTCTAGGTCATCTGATTAACAGAGGAATGCCAAGTTTACGAGAGTGGTGTATTCCATCTTCAGAATGCAAAACAGTCCATTGAATACTGTGTCTATTTTTAACTTGGAGAGTTGGAAACTGCAACAACTCCTTCTTAATTTTAGAGACTATGTCTACCATGTTCTCAGTCAATGGGCTACTAAGCAGTTTATCTGTATAGCATAACCAACATTTCTGTGGGGTTTATTTCACATTTTCAGCATGCACATGTCTTACTAGGGTAAGCAGGGCACCTGCCACTTCCTCCTCATGTGGTTCATTTAGCATAATGTGATTAATAAAAGTGTGCTATCATGATGTCCATGAAATATCAAGAATATCAAGATCCTTTAGACCGGTAATTTAACCAAAAAAAGTGCAATCAAAAGCTTTGGGAAAATAGAGTAAATATGCATTGTTCTATTTCATACATAAAATATTTTGATTGTCTTTAATGACAGATATGGAGAAAAATGCATTTCCATGATGTATAGCCACATAACAAATCCTATAAACTCTTTTGATAAGGTCCATGACGATACTACACCTTGCATAATGGCTGGCATTGGAAATGATTAATTTCTTAGTAGTTATCCATTATCCCCCAAGACCCATCTGTTTATTTTGAAAACCACAATGGTGAATGTCATGGAGAGCACCATCACATGATCTTTTTGATGCTAGTGCTAATCTCTGCAGGTACATTTGGGTACAATATTAATATTATATTCTATCTTAGTGTGTGTGTGTGTTGGGGTGGGAATGTTATATTTGGTTCTTCCTACCATACACCATTTAGTAATAGCAGCTAACTATCATTTCTAATTACACATTATAAGACAATTAAGTAAACCGAGAGTGGATCCACAGACCATTGTAACCACTTGAGATGGACATGGGCCATAATTCCATGTATCTCTTGAACTCTATAAATTCATATCTAGATGGAACATCATTATGGTATTTTGTGGGTCTCCTGGTGCCATTTTGACCTCAAAACATACCTAATACTAGTAGCCTTGAAAGGTGAAGTTATTCATTTGCTTCCACTCTTTTGGTAAATAGCAATAGATCCCTTTAGGAAAGTATTGGAAAAATCCCTGTCTTAGATATTGACTATAGCATTTTGGGGGTTTACTCAAAGAACATATTTTCTTTATTTGACTTAGATTTGAAAACTAGTTAGGGAATGTGATAGTAGCAGTTGGTGCCTGTCTCAGTTTTTCAATTCTCTCTCAGCTCTCAGTTTTTCAATTCTCCATAAAGGAGTAGAGAACTAGTAGAAGTATCTTGCATCTAGAAAGACCATGGTCTTTTAGCATTACTACTGCTCCCTGTAGGTCAAGGCACCCAAGGTGCCACTCCAGCCTTGTTGCCCATTAAGATTATTACACCCTTCTTATTTTGTCAGTTAATTGGAACCCTAAGGTTTCCCAAATTTCTGAATCCTTATTAATTCCAATGAAATCAGGGAGAATATGTCCAAGATGATATCTGCTACTGTTAACTTTGGTTTTCAAACTTGCTGGTGCTCCCCACCTGTGCATTCTTTTCATAAAAATAATGTTTATTCTTATTTGTCACTCTTCTTTCATTGAAGGGTGTCTTCTGGATCCTCTTGAGGAACATATTTAGGTGGTAAATTTTGTGATCTCCCTTAGAAGTGTGTTCCAGAGCTACCTGATCTGTACCCCATTGACTATAACAATTCTTATTTCCAAACCTCATGTAGCTATGGCTGGAGCATTTTAAAAGAGGCCAGAGCATCTTTCTCAAGATGTTATGTATAAAATATGGGTAAACACTCTCATTTCAGTAAACTATCCCCTACCAAGTTCTATAGTTTTCTCTCCCTGGATTAACCCATTCAAAATCCACTCCAACATAATGTGAGGCATATACTGGCTTTGACTGGAAACTTTGCAGGGCTTTCACTTGAAGGGTAGCTGATTTCTTCTTCCTCTATTGAGGGTAAAGAAGTTGTTTCTGCTTTTTTAAAAGACTAAAGAAAATTTGTATCTTCAAGATTCTCAGGCTCTTCCACTTAATTATCTAAAGTCGTCAGTTTTCCGCCTTTCCCTATCCAGGAGTTTGTTGAGGAGAGCTCCTGAGATTACATATTCTGTCCCATTTATATCTTTTTGATACCTTTAGGATTACATCTTGGCTTGATTTCCAGGAGAGTCTTCCTTCCGCTTAAAGTAGGTTGGGTCTTTTTAAATACTCCCACTGAGGTATTTTTGCTTTGACAATATGCTTTGACTTTGTACTGGCAAATTTGAGATGATTTTTTTAAATCACTGACTGCAGAGTGACTCTGTCCCTGTGTGCAACTGGAGTTTAATTGTACTGAGGCCACTATTGTTTTGTGTTGATGAAGGATCCCCTTCTGGAGTGAGTTTTAGAATTGTCCGAGGTGTGAAAGAAGGGTACAATAATTCACAAGCTTCTATTTCCCATTGGAGTGTCAACTCCCTTACATTTCCAGATTAGCCCCTTTCTCACTAATCTGTGCACAACTGGTTGTCTCAGCATTTTCACTAAAAATATGGTCCCGGGGTATATAAGGCAAAGTAATGTATATATATATAGCATTATCTATATCAAGTGTTAAACTTTAGCTATTATTTAAAATATTCATATTATTATAATAATGATACTTAAATACAAAATAACAAATGAACAACATGATATTTCCTAGCCATGGGGAGAGGCATAAAAAATCAACAAAGAAGATGAATATTGAGGCTTATCTTTTTATTCTAAAATAAATGTACTTCTTAATTTGGCAATCAAATCACTCGTTGTGATGATATAGTATGGAAAAAACTCACATTCAACTAAATTTTTTCCCAACAATTTGTTATTAAGTATCTTCTTTACCTAGTACAACATACCTCAAAGGCTGTTTATATTTTGCAACTATCCTATCGAAACTTACGTGATAGTTCTTATTTCCCAGTCACTTCTCTCCTAAACTTTTTCCTGTAATAGTGCTGGAGCAATAGTTTTTTTAAACTTTCCATTTTTTTTTCCTTCTCAGTGTTCACAGGTGTAATATTTGACTAGGAAAGGAAAGAGGTTTAATTGACCTCTTTCTATTCTAAATAAAGTTCAGCATGGCTGGGTAGGCCTCAGGAAACTTACAATCATGGTGGAAGGGGCAGAAAATACATCCTTCTTCCTATAGAGACAGCAAAGAGAAGTGCTGAGCAAAGGGGGAAAAGCCCCCTATAAAACCATCAGATCTCATTAAAACTCACCGACTATCACAAGAATAGCAGCATGGGGGTAACTGCCCCCATGATTAAATTACTTCCTGCTGGATCCCTCCCATGACACATGGGGATTGTGGGAATTACAATTCAAGATGGGATTTGTGTGGGGACACAGTCAAACGATACACTTGGCAAGTTTTGTTTGCAGTAAGTCCTACTGTATGTGACTTTACCAAATATTCCCTACACTTTATTTTTCCTCATGGAAATGGATTACATATTCACAATCTATTTCAGGAAAATAGACTACCTTAACTTAAATATACCCTTGAATTAGATGTCTGTATTTTTCTTTGACTGAACTTGCTAACTTTTCAAACACTTAGTTCTCTATAAATTTTTAAATTGATAGGTGATATTGAAGCATGCTACACTTGCACATCGCAATTCAGACCAAGTCCATCGATAGATATATTTTAATTGTTGATTAAGTGTGAACCAATTTGAACTAATTATACACAAACTTGTCCACATAATTCTATACTGGTATTACAAGAAAAAGAGAAGAGGGAAAATATATTATTTAATGTGGGCCTAATATATGTAGGCATTTCTATTTATATGAAACCCTTTATCTAATTCACACAATAATCACTTGATATTACAAGTGCTGTTCTTATATTCATGAAGAAAATATGATGCTAACAATCTAAACAGCTTTCCCAGGAGCATACATTTAATGGTTGGCAAATCTGCAATTTAAAACTTAAAATTAAATTTTCTTAAGTTCAAAAGCTGCTTTTTTTCCCAAGACAGTAATGTACATAGACACTAAACTGACCATCTAGTGATACATGCCAAGCTATAAAACCTTCTACTGGAGCAAATATGTTCATTTCATAATATTCAACTAAATTTACAATTAGTAAAACTAGTACTCATCAGATTTAACATCTACATGCTATGAAAGATTTTTTATTGTTGCTAGTATTCCTCTAAAACTATTTGAGACTAACACAAAATTACAGAGAATCTTTAAAACATGAAATCTCTGTAAGTAATTTTCAGGGAAGGGGAGGATAAAATGTGCTTAGAGAGAGACAGGCACACAAACACTTAAATCTGTAAACACACATATCTACAGAATATTTTTGATATGTGTGGTAGAATAACATTTTGTGATGAAAATTAAAGGTTTCATTTCTTCTCTCCACTTTTTCATGTGCTATTGTCATTTCATCTAAATCTTTTGTGTCACAGCAAAAATATGAGAAAACATTTTGCATTTGGAAGCCAAATCTTTAAGCTTATGACTCAATGATTTTCAGGTGGAAAATGCTAAGCCCTAAAGTTCTCAAGACCATAAATTTGAAAGCCTGGATGAAAAAAGATTGTTATTTTTCTGCCTTAGAGAACAATAAGTATTCACTAGTTTGGAAGGAAGAGGAAAAGTGATTCTTGAGAAAAGTTTATACATTTTTTTTTTTATGGTGAAGCTGATGACATACCTCCTGATGCATTTAGGGACTAGAGGGTAACAAAGGCCTTGCAGCTGAGGACAGTGCACAGCAACCCTGAGCAAGGATTTGTTGTTCCCTCCATTTACAGTGACATGATCATGATGGAAATCCCAATACAAAAGTGGAAAAATAAAATGGCTATGCTTTGACTGGTTAAAATTAGATTAGCTGCTAGTGATGTCTAACTCCAAATAATAGTAGCTTCATCAAGATGAAAGATTACTCCTCTCTCATCTAAACAGCAGCCAAAATGAATTTGCCCAGGGCTTTGTGAGTCTCTGATGCATGGTGTCAGAATTTTAGGCTCCGTGTGTCTTGTTGCTCTACTATACAAAGCCATGGGCCTGGAGTCTTCAGACACTCTAAAGTAGCAAATCAAGGTCCTGTAATTATGTATGCTTTAGAATTATAGAGTTGTATAAAAGCCAGGAGAAGTGGGTGTTTTCTATAAAAATGAAAGCCTTCTCAACTTCTGGTCACATCACTTTTTCTTACATCCATTTGGCAGAATTAAATCACCTGACTATAAAAGAGGCACACACACAAATCTCATCTGCTCTGTACAGCCATGTTTCAAGGTTACATTATTATACGAGTATGATAGGGATATTGTGACACAACTTGTTGTTTCCACCACCGGAAAGAATTCTCAGGGATGTATTTGTTCATCACCCAGAGAATTCGTGATTTAATTTTTTTTTAAATTGTGTTGTTACAAAAAAGTCATATTTCATGCATAAAAAAAATTATAACTAGATATTTGTATCCACAACACATTTCTGGATTAACATAGAAAATTACATTATTAAAATAATTTGGTGTCACATCTCCATCAAGAACAGATAAGGAACTATACTTTTTAAGTTTCAATTATCACTATTTATTTCTCATGACCATCTGGATATTCCTTTGAGACAATTCATTTTAAACATCCTATAATTACATTTTAATTGGCAATTTCTTAGAATAATTAAGAAAAAAATTCCCTTAATACAACCCATATATTTTTAACATGAGTACAGTTTAGAGGTTTAGAGGGTAACAAAGAATTTTTTAAGAATAAGAGGTTTTTGTGGTAATAAAATTGTGTATTTTTGATAGTGGCAAATGGTTTAGGTATATAAGATTTGGATATTAAAGTGGATTTTCTAAATGTTAAGCACAATTTAAATTTGCATCCAATCACCATCTACTTTTGAGGTGAAATGTATAAATGTGTATACATTACAGCTAACAGTTAATAGATTAAAATAGATTAAATTAATTTATAAATGCTTAAGAAATCATGATACAGCCAAATTAAATGTATACAAATATAGATCGCAAAATAAGCATACTAGCACATCTTTCTAAACAAAATGTTCTCTCATCTATTATTTATTTTTTTGCTCCAGTTTATCACATCAGCTCCCATTTGCCTATAATAATAGATATATTTTGTTTAGAACTTGCCATGATAATTTTTCAAGAGGCTTAAATGCTAATTTAGTCTAGGCAGTTAACTATGCCAGATTTAAAGGTAAGACAGAAACAGGGATGAATATTTTGTTCAGTCTGGTAATAATTCAATCACAATGTGCCCCAAATTGCAAAAATCCCAGAAAACTATTTTCTTAGAACAATTATTAATATTACTCAACTTAACTCTTTTGAAGATAAATACCAGAGCATGGAGTTGAAACTAACCAGCCAGCATTAGTTTGTGACACCTCTATTTTTCAATTTACTTTGCTTACTCAAGAAAATTATAACAAGAGTATCTGAGTGTTATTGTAGACAGCCTTTTAAAAAATTCAAAATAGTATAATGCAATATGTAATTCAAATGTACTCTGTCTTTTGAAATTTGTAAGAATTTGTTTTATACTACTTCCCTATGGCCTGGAAGTTGCACCCGAATATCAATTGTTCTGGAAATCATACAAGAATCAAACACTATGACTTGTGATTTTCCGAATCCACTTTATCTAGTGATATCTGCTCCTCTTTAATGGTTTAGTTTCTCTGGTATCTTTTAGTACTGCACATCACACCACATATCGCAATTATGTTAACTCAGGTAAACAGTAAATATATATTTTTTTTCAATGATATACATACACGCACGTACAGCCTGAGCACACACAAATAAAAACATATCAAAAGTATTTCCTTTAGTCACAAATCCCTGAAGATTTGGGAAGATGGTAGTGCTTCTAAATGAGAAAAATGTTACAAAAGAATTAAATATGTCATCTTAATTAATACAAAGTCCCTTTATAATTGGCATTCTGCCAATTCCCTAGTTTCTTTCTGCTGTTTACTTTGAAGACCTAGGTTCTTAAAAAGAATAAAGAAAATAAAAACCTTGAAAGACAAACAAGTATCCAAAACACACACACACAAGAATTCAACTTCATTATGTGGGTCAATGTAGTTCACTGAAACCCTTGCCATGAAACTCAGATGTAGACTTTCCTTGCCTTTTCAAAAAGTCAATATATTTAGCAAATTAATTGCAAAATAATTTTGAACCTACTTTTATTAAAAATTATTGTACCATCAGGAAGTACTGGTTGTTCACTGGTAGAATTCTTACCTCCCAAAAATATTGTACCGTTTGCAAGAATATCAGTACAGGATAGAATACAGAATAAAGTATATTCTACCACTATATCATATTTCCAATTGAAACATAAGAAGCTGTATTCTTAAATGTTACATAAAAATTTTCATTGAAGTTATATTTCATTAGTAATTTTGTTCTTAAAAATTTCAGTTTAAAAAGTTGTGTGAAATTCAGGCCGGGCGCGGTGGCTCACGCCTGTAATCCCAGCACTTTGGGAGGTCGAGGCGGGTGGATCACAAGGTCAGGAGATCGAGACCACGGTGAATCCCCGTCTCTACTAAAAATACAAAAAATTAGCCGGGTGCGGTGGCGGGCGCCTGTAGTCCCAGCTACTCGGGAGGCTGAGGCAGGAGAATGGTGTGAACGCAGGAGGCGGAGCTTGCAGTGAGCCAAGATCCTGCCACTGCACTCCAGCCTGGGGGACAGAGCGAGACTCCTTCTCAAAAAAAAAAAAAAAAAAAAGGTGTGTGGAATTCAAATAAAATATGTACATTAGAATGTTAAAAGGTCATATTTCAGCTCTAAATCATAACTTTGTTATTGATTTCAGATTTTCACATTTACATAAGAATTGTTTTTAACTTTTCTTGTTTCTTCATATCCTATTTAAATATACCATTTACATCCAAATAAATTATATATATATATATACACACACACACACACACACACACACACTCACATACATATTTAACTATTCTTGACATAAATGCACTTCTAGGGAATCAAATCATTTATACAGCATTAATAATATTTTTATAAAGCATTAGATTCTTTGTGAATGCAGTTTGAATGGAAAGGATTTGAGATGAAAAACTGCAACAATCTTTCTAATCTATACTTATGAAGAAAGAGGAAATAAACATCGTCACATTTCTAACTGACTGACTATGATGCTATTACCAAAATGTTTTAACTACAGCTGGTCAAAAAAATATTACTTTGTATTTCTTTGTCAGAACTGAAAAGAAAAGGGCGTTAAGATTCAGATTGTATTAATACTAAAACTACTAAAAATAAACCATAAATCTGTGATGCAACACTTTGGCTTCAATTCAATTAGACACAATTATTTATTTATCTATTTGGATATAATTGTATCTTTGAGGATTTCATTGATGAGGAATAAATGAATCATGCTGACAAAAGATTTGCATTTAAACACTCACATATGAACATTAATATCCCCATTATTTCCCATGGTTCTCATTTCTCAAACATGTATTTTAATTCTAAAATTGTTTTCTATTACTAATGCATTTGATTTTCCAGATAGCATTATAGATACTAATGATGTGGAAAAATCACACTAATTTCCCACCCTCAAAAGATGACTTTCAGTAGGTATGACATTATCATTGTTAAAGGAAATTTCAGCTAATATAAAAAAAAAAAAAAATGAAAGACAGCTTCAAGGAAGCAAAAAGTTTTGTTACATTTGTAAGCTCCTTATATAAGTAGAACAATGATCATTTCAAATGGCCAAGGCCCAAATCCAACTACATTAAACAACACAGGAATTTATTTTCTCCAGGACCTAAGAAGTCGTCTTCTGATAATACTTTATTCAGTCTCAAATGATGTGATAAAGATGCAGTCTAGAGCTCTACCGCTCAAATTAACTCTCAACCTCTCTATATGGGTGTCACATGATGTCAAGCTGCTAAGGTGATTATGTTTATTCTCACATGCTTCAGGCTCAAATTTGACTGGCAAGAGTTCTTTTTCCCCCAAAATTTGAACAAAAGCCCTGACCAATATTATTTGCCCAAATGCAATAATATGTTAATTTCTGAAACAATCACAATTGCTGGGCATGTAGAATGTCTTAGTTTTATAATACCTATTCATCATTTACAACAAAGTTTGAGTAGAATCTCCACAGAAACTATGCAGGTGTTCCATTTCTAAGAGATTAGTCAAAGAAAATAAATGAATTAAAAAATAAGAGTATAGTATAGGAAAAGCTGAAAGTCTAGTTTCAAAACCAAAAGCTGATACTTGATAGTTATACCCCCTTTCCTTTGGCAATTGACATAACCTCTCTGTGTCTCAGATTTCTTCATAGACTACATCTATAAAGTGAAAGTAATAATAATAATAAACCTCAAAATTGTGATTACACGTTAATGTAAATATTTAAAACAACTCTGGATACATACTGAGTGCTCAATAATAGTTATTTTAATATCTGCTAAGTGGAAACTGTGTGTTTCTATATAAGTGTGTGTATGTGTACACCCTAAGAAATTTATAAGCCAACCAGCAACCCTCAATACTGCTCTGCCTATTGAGTAGCCATTCCTTTACTTTTCTAATGAACTTGCTTTCACTTTACTCTTAAAAAGAAAATAAGAAAACAAAAGAATTTAAATTTAACAATGATCAGTTTGTGTGCAATCTTTAAGGAGCAACAATATTTTTAGGTATTTAAACTTCAATGCAAGTAGCACTTCCATTTATTTTGTCTTTTAATAGTCAAGGAACTCATCCAAGGAAAATAAAATAAATAAATAAATAAATAAATAAATAAATAAATAAATAAATTGCATTTTCTGAAATAGTACCAAGTGGAATTTGACAAAAAAGGCTAACCATATCAAAACTTGTGTTCCTTGGATAATACTATCTGGCCCAGAAAGTATAGTGATTGTGACTTTTTAAGCTAAGGAGGAAATCATTTTTGTTGCTTTTGGAGTTGTTTCTAAAACATTTTTTTGAACAATTTTTCTCAAACAGATATGAATTAGTTATCTGAATATTGCTCCACATACATAGTATATGTGTATATAATATATAATACTTTAGACACTCTATATTTTATAAATGTTATTTGCTTTGAAAAGAACTTAACTTTCAAATCTATGTATTTATATGTTATAGCAATAGTAATATGTTGAGTATTTGTATATTATATTAAATATATATGTTTTATGATTTAAATATACATATACTGTTGAAGCACTCGTTAGCTACTTTTATAAGTATCTATCAATTGCTTAGAAAAGTAAAACTGGCTTTCAAAAGTATATGTTTTCTGTTTTTAAATGTGTCAAGAATGTACTTAACAGGTGAAAAAATATCTAAATGAAATAATTTATTTCCAAGTATCCTTTTTAACTTGACAAGCTTGTTCTTATTTTGCTTATGATCTATCTTAATACATATTTCAAAATTTGTCAAATGTTACATGCAGAATAACTACTTTCAAAATTTTAGATAAAGAATTATATATCAAACTACAGCTAAATGTTGGTACTAAAAAGAATTAAAATGAAATAAGAGTAATGAAAATATATTTTACATCTAAATGTTCAAGATATACTAAAGTTTAAAAGGCCAGTTTTATTTTATGAGCTAGCATTCCTCATACTACTTGCTGAAAAATGCTTTTTTCTCTCATATTTTTAGTTATTTCTCATGACACTTATTTCTTCACTTTATTACATTATTGTGGCACTCACTTTTCTCTACAAGAAAAAAAAATTCAATTTTGCTTTTTTACTAGCCAATTAAAAATATTTAATTTGAATTCCAAATACAACTTTCTCTATATAGATATGTATTTATATATCTATATCTCTCTACATATAAATAGATATTGAGAAAAATTAAGAAATATTAATTCATAATTTAATACATAATCAAAAGACAAGTTGAATATAGTAAGAATTTTTGTGTTAGTTGCTACGGACAGAATGTTAGCATCATCCAAAATTCATAAGATAGTATTGAACACCTAGTGTGACAGTGTTAAGAGCCTTTGGGAAGTGATTACAACATAGGGATTCCACCCTCATGATTGAGATTATTGCCCTTATAAAAAAGACTTGAGTGAGCTTCCTTTCTCCTTTTTCTGTGTTAGGACGTAGCAATAAGGCACCATCTATGAAACAGAGAGGCTTACCAGACATCAAATCTGTTGCACCTTGATCTAGGAATTCCTGAGCTCCAGAACTATTGGCAATACATTTTTGTTGTTTTTAAATTACCCAATCTAATGTATTTTGTTAGTGCAGCACAGACTGATAGCAGTCATTCGAATAATACATTACTATGTTGTTTCCTTCATTTCCAATTTATTTGGATAACTATCAATTGCAGTGTTTTTGTTGTAAGATTTGAGATTGTCATCAAGTAGTAAGAGTTCATTTCAGCTATTTTTAAAACAAGTTTTTAACAATATCATCTTTATCATTTCTTTCATTTAAGTCTTGAAAATCAAGAACATTTAACTTAGTCATCAGTACTCAATTGACTTATTATGCACTTTAAAAGTGAATTAGATTAATAGTGGAAGTTTGGAATAAAACTGAAAAAATGCTATGGTAATTTCTGATGTAACATTCTACCACATGCATCTTGTTCATCCATATTTCTATTATAAACTAAAAATAAAAAGAGCATTTAAAAATAAAGACAATTTCTAAAAATAAATGTGAAAGTTTTTTGTGTGTTTTTGATTTATACATTATAAATTTGCATATGTTTTTATTAATTTGAATATTTGTTTAGGATTTGAAAATAATGAAATTTATTACATGATTATATCTATAAAAACCAAAGCTCATATATTATAATGTCTGAGTGGATATAATTCAGCTGTCTTCCAAAGTCATGAAGTCCTCATGCAAAAATCAGAATCTTTAGAGATCCATAATCAATATATGAGATTTATATACTGATATGATTTGGCTGTGTCCCCACCCAAATCTCATCTTGAATTGTAGCTCCCGTAATTTCCACATCTTGTGGCAGGAACCAAGTGGGAGATAATTAAATCATGGGGGCAGTTTTCCCCATATTGTTCTCATGGTAGTGAATAACTCTCACAAGATCTGATGGTTTTATAAGGAGTATACCTGTTTGCTTGGTTCTCATTTTTCTCTCTTGCCTGCTGCCATGTAAGACATCCCTTACTCTTCCACCATGATTGTGAGGCCTCCCTAGTCATGTGGAACTGTAAGTCAACCTCTTTCCTCTTTCCTTTATAAATTACCCAGTCTTAGGTATGTCTTTATCAGCAGTGTGAGAACAGACTAGTGCATATAGTATCCTATGTGAAAAGAGAGGCCATTAAAGAGTTTCAAAATGGAAACATTATATTTCATTTATATATGTTTTAAAGAATATTCAGATAGCTACGTGGAAAACTAGCTTGAATTAACACTAAAATGTATGGATACCAAAGGAAGGGAAATTGTAATAGTCTAGGTAAAAGATGATGATACAAAGATTAAAAAAAAAATACAGAGGCTAAACTGACAAGACAGAATAGAATACGTGATTTAGGAGTGATGAAGAAGGAGGAATCAAAGATGATTTATTTTCTGGCTCAAGCAAGTAGAGCATGTTGCCTTTGCTGAGATAAATTATACTTTTCTATGAGAAGATTTCTGTGGAAGGTCAAAAGTTCACGTCTAGACGTCTTAGTTTTGAGGACTAGATGAGACATTTAAGTGATGATGCTATGTAGGCAAGTAATTGCATAATTCTGAGCTTCTTAGAAATGTCAACTCTAAGTAAATATAATTTGTATAGTAACCACCAACATGTAATGCCTTGAGAATGGACAAAAACAGGAAGTTAATAGTTCATAACAGGGGCAAATATGATGCAAACACTGTGCACTCTTTGTATCACGTAGTACACTAGTATACACTAGTCTTCTCTCATCTTCCTATGGATGAGTTGTGCTTAATCCACTGTGAATTTGGAATAGTGAGCCTGATCTAAATGACAGACACCAGTCCTTCAAGGACTATATATTTATAAGATAATCCTAAATATGGCATTGAGTGGTGGAAAGAATTTCAGTTTAGACCCCAAAACAAAATACGTACCACCTAGGTAGGATAGTCCATCTCTTCCAACTACCAACAACTGGTAGACTTGCCAAATCATACTTGCAGCAGCCTTTCCCATTCAGGGAAGTTTGAGACACTTAGTCCAGAGGCTCACTGTCAGGCAGAACAGAGAGAGAGTGGGTATCATGAATCGTCTTGGCTGGCAGAGAAGAGATGATGAAAAAGATGCCCACCAGTAAGAAAACTTCAGGCATATACTATCTGGGATAAAATTAACATATGGCAGCAGATTTTTAGAGCATGTAAGAGATAATCTTGAATTATAGTCTAAAGCATCTAGGAGTTTATTCTGCAGACAAAAATACCAATTGTAAGTATGAGGGTGTGGGTGTATGTGCAAGAGAGAGAGAAAGAGAAAAAATACATTCATATTATATTAATATACTAGCATTTCAAAGTATGATTAGTAAACATAATATTTCAGGTTTGCTTTATCTATTGGATTACTTTAAAATAAACAATCATCACTTACCTGCATATTTATGGGATGGGCTAGAATATTTTTGTACAACACATGAAATACTCCAACATTTAATTTTATTTCATTTTATTAAATATATTTCATAACATAATAAATGTAATGCAAGTGTAGAATTTAGAAATCACAGAGAGTAATATATCCTTATTTACATTCCCAAAGACAGCCATTAAAGAGATTTTTCTCTTTTAGTTCTACTAACGTTTTAATTCCGTTACTTCAAATAATATATTTTTGTCTCTAGTTTTATTGATTTATCAATAAAAATAAGTAAAAAAGCAATAAGTAAGGTTTATACTATTAAAGCCATGTAGTTATGTTTTTACTGCAGTACTGAACAGAATGTTTTGAATAATTTTTCTTCCCTGGGACCCCAGAGATAAAGTCCTCTTGATGGTTTGTCCCCAATCTATTTCCTAATCCATTCTTGTAGGATGAATGAAATATGGGCTACACAATTTCTCAGATCTTCCTTTAAAGACACTTGTTTCAGCAATTAGTTGAATCAATCTGCTTTCTTAATTCTCCTCTATATTTTATTCCCTTTACACTTCTGTAAGAATTTTGTTATTTTGCTTTCATTTCTTCCTTACTTGAGCCTCTGTGAAAACTTGACTCTAAGATTGTTTTTGAAATAATCCCATTGACTTTTTGTTAAGTTTCGTTTCTTTTGCTTTCTCCTCTGAAAATTGACCTGTACACTGTAAATTTTCTGCTATAGCCTTGGCAATCTACTCTCTTTTTCTGCTCTAAGTTTTCTGTTCACTCTGATACACACTGAAAAAAAAAATCCACTTACCTATGTTCACAAAACTTTCATTTTCACACTTTGTTTGTTTTTATATGAGTTTTATTGGTCCTTGAAAGGGTTTTATGCTCCTCATATATGACTCTGAAATCCCTCAACACAGAAAGTCATTTCTTCACTCTAAATAGACATATTTATTTTTAACTTTTATTTTAGGTTCAGGGTTAAATGTGAAGGCTTGTTATATAGGTACATGTGTGTCACAGAGGTTTTTTGTACAGATTATTTCATCATGCGAGTGTTAAGCCCAGTAGCCAATAGCTATCTTTTCTGCTCCTCTCTCTCCTCCCGCCCTTCACCCTCAAGTAGACCTCAGTGCCTGATTGTTCCCCTCTTTGTGTTCATGAGTTCTCATCATTTAGCTCCCACTTATAAGTGAGAATATGAGTTTTTGATATTCTGTTTTGGCACTAGATTGCTAAGGATAAAAGCCTCCAGCTCCATCAATGTTCCTGCAAAAGATATGATCTCATTCTTTTGTGTGGCATACCACATTTTCTTTACTCAATCTGTCATTGGTGGGCATTTAGGTTGATTCCATGACATTATTATTGTGAATAGTGCTGCAGTGAACATTCACATGCATGTGTGTTCATGGTAGAATGATTTATATTCCTCTGAGTGTATATCCAGTAATGGGATTACTGAGTGGAAATGTAGCTCTGCTTTTAGCTCTTTGAGAAATCACCACACTACTTTCCCCAGTGGATGAACGAATTTAAATTACCGCCAAAAATGTATAAATGATCCCTTTTCTCTGCAACCTAAACCAGCATCTGTTATTTATTTTACTTTTTAATAATATCCATTTGATAGGTGTGAAATGGTATCTCATTGTGGTTTTGATTTGCATTTTTCTAATGATCAATGATATTCAGCTTTTTTCATATGCTTTTTGGTCACATATATGTCTTCTTTAGAAAAGTGTCTGTTCATGTCCTTTCCTCACTTTTGAATGGGGTGGTTTATTTCTTGTAAATTTGTGTCTTATAGATGCTGTATAATAGACCTTTGTCACATGCATAGTTTGCAAATACTTTTTCTCATTCTGTAGGTTTTCTGTTTACCGTGTTGATAATTTCTTTTGCCATGCAGAAGCTCTTAAGTATAACTAGATCCTATTTGTCATTTTGTGCTTTTGTTTCAATTGCTTTTGGTGTCTTTGTCATGGAGTCTTTGCCTGTTCATATGTCCAGGACGGTATTGCTTAGGCTGTCTTCCAGAAGTTTTATAGTACCTAAACCTTTTATGTGTTCTAAATAAAAAATGTTTTAGTTTCTTTAGTTTGAAGTGCCAGCCAATGCTGTCTTAACTACTAAAATCCATTCTTTATCAACTCAATGCAGCCCTAGCCTCATGATTTAAAATATCAGTCAAACATAACTGAAAGCCCCCTGGTTAGCATTACTCATATCGGTTGAACCTTACAGCTATACCTGAGGACAATGTCCACTGCAAACTGTATAGATCAAAACTTTCTTTTTTCCAAAATATCACTTTTTCTTTCTAATTTTCAAGTCATTTCCTCACATACTGAGTATACTTTGTTCCTCTGTGTGATATGTGTGGATATGATGGAAAAAAAAAAAAAAAAAAAAAAACATATTGCCAGTTAATCATCCACTGTTCCTACATGTTCTCAGACAAATTTTTGCTAGAGATGGAGCCAGATAGAAATTAATTATCATTTATTTGTTAAAGCTGTGTTTGAAAAAAAAATTCGGATCAAAATCTAAAAGAAGAATCCTTTCTTTCTCTCTGCAAATAAAACCTAAGATCATGGTTTCAAAAAGAGCAATTGGAGAAGAGTAGTTCTTTTCTTTTTTTTGAGACGGAGTCTTGCTCTGTCGCCGGGGCTGGAGTGCAGTGGCCGGATCTCAGCTCACTGCAAGCTCTGTCTCCCGGGTTTACGCCATTCTCCTGCCTCAGCCTCCGGAGTAGCTGGGACTACAGGCGCCCGCCACCTCGCCCGGCTAGTATTTTGTATTTTTTTTTTTTTTTTTTTTTTGTAGAGACGGGGTTTCACCGTGTTAGCCAGGATGGTCTCGATCTCCTGACCTCGGGATCCGCCAGTCTCAGCCTCCCAAAGTGCTGGGATTACAGGCTTGAGCCACCGCGCCCGGCTGAGTAGTTCTTTACCACAACACAGAAAGATAAGTTTTATCTCAGTGAGCAAATTGCATCATAAAATAAAGCAAAGAAACAATTTGACCCACATGTAATCAAGGAATTCACAATGAAAGCAACATAAACCACTTATTTTTATTTTTAGCCAAATAACCATATTCACTATTTCACGAGATATAGAAAATGTTCACCACCTAGAAGGAAGAATGAAAGCGTAGTCCAAGAAAGATGATGAGGAGACGTATGCATCACATTCTACAGAATGTGATCAGTTACGTTGAGAATGATCAGTTATGTTGAGCACTCTTTTATTTATCTGTGCAATTAAAAGGTTATGCAAATATTTTTCAAAGACCTAAGGATAGTTTTTCCATAATAGGGCACTTTGAGATAAAAAAAATATATATATATATATACTTATATATGTGGATATATATCATAGATGTGATATATATGTAGATACATATCACAGATGTGATATATATGCACATATATATCATAGATGTGATACATAGATACATATGGATATATATAGAGAGAGACTTATATAGAGAGATATATACAGAGAGAGACATATATATATAGAGAGATAGTTTTTCCGTAATAGGGCACTTTGAGATACATATATATCGATATATATCGTATCAATATGCATGATATACATATGATATATATTTTTTCATAATAGAGTATTTTATATATATGATAAATATATTGATTATATATTAAAGTTATATATGTTGATATATAACTTTATAATCTACTTAATTTTTGATATATTACTTTAGAAATTTGGAATACATTTGTATTCTGCCCAAAAACCATTGAAGATAACTTTTTAGAGATCTACTATTTTAACTTTGATAGGCCCCTGTAACTTTACCTCATAACTTCCCATTTTCTGACCTTGGTTTGATTACATTGGAAATTAATTATTTATTTTTATTTTTTTTCTTATCCAGGTTCTCCTACTTAGAGTCATTTCTTTCCACCAATCGTTCTCTTTGTGTTGTCTTCATGTTTCACGTAAGTGCTCCTTACTTTCTGAAGATACATGGTATAATTTATTTCATTTATTATATTTAAATGGCTCTCTGAAAGCAGACTTTTGACTTCAATAAATTCGGCCTCATGTTTCCATAGTAACCTACTCAAAACATCACTGTCATCTTGTCATACTGCTTCACTAAGGCTGTCAATATATTCCAATTACTTATGAATTTGGCATTCAAGAAACCTATAATGTGATGAAAATGATTTTTAAAGCCCAGCCTTCCAAATGCATCTCATATTGCATTGCTTATCAAAATGATAAAGTCATTATTACTCAAGTACAATGTGACAATTTTATATTATGTGGAATATCTTGACCTTCAAAACTATAAAGCTTATAAACTTTAAAGTTTTCCTAGATTTAAATAAATCTATCTTTTATTGTATCTTGTTCATAAAATAATTTTTTTCCAAATTTTCTCAAACTCTAAGTCTAACCTAAGTTTTTCTATGGATTAATAAAGACCCTCTAGTCATTATCCAACTGACTAGTAGGTTTTTCTACATAAACAACTCAATTATTCAAAGCTCAGTGTACTTTATTCTCTTCTTATGACATAGGCTATGTAATTTTTCAATCACCCAATTCCATTTTCTCCTGGGCATTCAGATAAATTACATTTTCTGTGCCTTCTCTGCTGGTAGTTAGGGGCCACGTGACTAAATTCTGGGCCATTAGAAGGAAGCAGAAATAAAAATAAATTAGCTCCCAGCAAGGCCCATTTTTTTTTTTTTTTTAAGGCAACTTGCAACGGTAATTCTTCAGGCTTTCTTTCCCCATACTCTGCTTACTCAAGAAGACAAGGTTTTGGAAGACCATAGAGTCCTATTCCAGACAGCCTCGTAATGACTGTGAGAAACTCTATCTTCTAGCTTAGATGATGTCTGTTGGCCTATGATGTGAAAAAAAAATATTGCTTGTTTTAAGCCAGTGATATTTTATGGTTGTACACTAATTTTGTTAGCCCAAAATATAAATCAAAGCACATAATTTCTCTCTGTATTTACTTCTACTGTAATAGTCCAAGCCAACATTCCATCTTACCTCAACTACTACAAGAACTTCCTAATAGCTCTCTTTTCTTCTACACTTACTATGTAAAATCATTTCTCATTAGCAGCCAGCAATACTTTTGAAAATGTAAATTTTATTATATTGTATCATTAATTAAAACTCTATAATTGTTTCTCATTTCACTGAGACTAAAATTTAAATTTCTAATCTAACTCAAAGAAAACCCTAATTAAACCAGAATTCTTCTGGCAACGTTCTCTGGAAAACAAAGTTCCTGCACCATACTTTCAGGATTCTGGGATTTCATCCTATACAGTTTAGAGGAGAATATTTACAAAAAAGTAATAATACAAGTTAATTGAAACATATGTATATACACTTGCACACACACACACACACACACACCTTGTGGAGTATAGTTCAGTAAAGCCAAAATTGTAATTACTTTAATCTATGCTACAAAATATAATAAGTAACCAATAAATTCATAAAGAATGAATGTTGAACGGATGCATGACCTATAGCTGTATTCATTTTGTGAAAAAAGCTATTGATTGTCTATAAGTACTAGGCCTTTATATTTATGAGTTCTTTAGAGAACTTTATTTTGGTTACTGTATATTTACGTCTTCATACAAGTATGTCTCATGCATACACTAAATTATGACATCTCAATTATGAGTTTCTCAATTCATATTTGCAATTGTCTCATATAAACATGAACCAATAATTTAAAAATAAACTGAAAAAGTGTAACGTAAATATGAGAGATGTGAGAGTGATATATAATAAGCTAGAGCAGAAGAACAGCATTAAGTTAGCTATATGGAATGTGATCTCTCATTTGGCATCCCAGGAATGAAGAAAAATGCTTTCATGGTGATGTTATAGATATTTAAAATGCATCATTAAATGGAAGTAAGTAGAGTGAAGAAAGATTTATATGAAAATATAAAAGTAATAGCAAATTTGGGGCTGACAGAAATAAGTTTGTTTTGCATTTCTCTGATGATCAGTTATGCTGAACACCTTCTTATTTATCTGTTTACCATTTCTATGTTTTCTTTTGAGAAGTGTTTATTCAGATATTTGCCAATTTTTTAATTAGAATCTTAGATTTTTATAGAGCTGTTTGGTCATATATATACACACACACACAATGTGTGTATATACACACACATAATGTGTATATATATGTTTATATATACACATATATATGTGTTATACACATATACACATATGCATATATATGTTATGGTTATTAATGCCTTGTCACATGGATAGTCTGTAAATGTTTTCTCACATTCCGTGGGTTGTCTCTGCACTTTGTTGATTATTTCCTTTCATGTACTGAAGCTTTGTAACATGATGTGATTCTATGTGTCCATTTTTGCTTTGGTTTCCTATGCATCTGGGGTGTTACTCAAAAAAATCTTTGCCTAGAATAAAGTCTTAGAGAGTTTCCCCAGTGTTTTATTGTAATAGCTTCATAGTTTGAGGTCTTAGATTTAACTTTTCAATGAACGTTGTTTTTGTTTTTGCATACGGTGAGAGATAGGAGTCTAGTTTTCTTATTTTGCATATGGATGTCCAGTTTCCCAGCACCATTTATTGAAGGGACTGTCCTTTCCCCAATGTATGTTATTGGCACCATTATTGTAAGTGAGTTTATTCTAGATGTATGGATTTGTTTATTTGTTCTCTATTCTGTTCCATTGGTCAATGGGTCTGCTTTTCTGCCAGTACCATGATGTTTGGTTTACTATAGCTTTGCAGTATAACTTGAAGTCTGGTCATGTGATTCCTCTTTTTTTTCCCCCCCTCAGAATAGCTTACAGTTCCATATAAATTAAATTTTCATAAGTTTCAGGATTGGGGATTATTGTGTTTTCACACTACTGATAAAGACATACCCAAGACTTGGGAGAGAAAGAGGTTTAATTGGAGTTACATTCCATGTGGCTGGGGAGACCTCAAAATCATGGCAGGAGGTGAAAGGCACTGCTCACATGGCAGTGGCAAGAGAAAATGAGAAAGATGCAAAAGTGGAAACCCCTGATAAAACCATCAGATCTCGTGAGACTTATTCACTACCAGAAGATCAGTATGGGGAAAATTGTCCCCATAATTTAAATTATATCCCACAAGGTCTCTCCCATAACATGTGGGAAATATGGGAGTACAATTCAAGATAAGATTTGGATGGGGACACAGAGCCAAACCATATCATCTATACTTGGACCCTCCACATTTCATGTACTCACATTTCAAAACCAATTGTGCCTTCACAACTGGCCCCCAAAGTCTTAACTCATTTCAGCACTTACCCGAAAGTCCACAGTCCAAAGTCTCATCTGAGACAAGGAAAGTCCCTTCTGCCTATGAACCTGTAAAATCAAAAGCAAGTTAGTTACTTCCTAGATACAAGGGAGGTACAGGTATTGGGTAAGTACAGTTCACTACAAATGGGAAAAATTGGCCAAAACAAAGAGGGTACAAGACCCATACAAGTCCGAAATCCAGTGGGAAAGTCAAATTCTAAGCTCCAAAATGATCTCCTTTAACTCCATGTTTCACATCCAGGTCATGCTGATGAAAGAGGGAGGTTCCCATAGCCTTGGGAAGCTCTGTCCCTTTGGCTTTGAAAGGTATAGCCTTGCACCTGGCTGCTTTCTCAGGCTGACATAGACTGCCTGTGGCTCTTCCAAGCTCACAGTTCAAGCTGCCAGTGGATCTACCATTCTGGGGTCTGGAGGACTGTAGCTGTCTTCTTATAGCTCCACTAGGCAATGCCCCAGTAGGGACTTTGTGTGGGGTCTCTGACCCCACATTTCCGTCCTGCACTGCCCTAGCAGAGGTTCTCCATGAGGGTCCTGCCCCAGCAGCAAACTTTTGCCTGGGCATCCAGACCTTTCCATAGAGCTTCTGAAATCTAGGTGGAGATTCCCAAACCTCAATTTGTGGCTTCTGTGTACCTGCAGGCTCAACATCACATGGAAGCTGCCAAAGTTTGGGGTTTGCACCTTCTGAAACCATGCACCAAATTGTACCTTGGTCCCTTTTAGTAATGGCTGGAGAGGCTGGGACGCTGGGCACCAACTCCCTAGGCTGCACAGAGGATGAGGACCCTGGACTCAACCGATGAAACCATTTTTTCCTCCTAGGTTTTTGGGTCTGTGATGGGAGGGGCTGCCATGAAGACCTATGACATACCTGGAAGACATTTTCCCCAATGTCTTTGGGATTAACATTTGACTCCTTGTTTGTTATACAAATTTCTGCCACCAGCTTGAATTTCTCCTTAAAAAAATGTGATTTTTTTTTATTTTTTTTTTATTTTCTACTGCATTGTCAGGCTACAAGTTTTCTGAACTTTTATGCTTTGTTTCCCTATTACAATGGAATACATTTAACAGCACCCAGGTCACATTTTGAATGCTTTGCTGCTTAGAAATTTCTTCTGCCAGATATCCTAAATCATCTCTCTCAAGTTCAAAGTTCCACAAATCTCTAGGGCAGAGGCAAAATGGCACCAGTCTCTTTGCCAAAACATAACAAGAGTCACCTTTGCTCCAGTTCCCAACGAATTACTCATCTCCATCTGAGACCACCTTAGTCTAGGCTTTATTTTTCATGTCACTGTTATCTTTTTTGTCAAAGCCATTCAATAAACTGTTAGGAAGTTCCAAACTTTCCCACATTTTCCTGTCTTCTGAGCTCTCCGAACTGTTCCAATCTCTGCCTCTTACCCAGTTCCAAAGTCGCTTCCACATTTTTTGGTAGCTTTTCAACCACGCACCAATCCTGGTACTAATTTACTGTATTAGTACATTTTCATGCTGCTGACAAAGACATAACTAAGACTGAGAGGAAAAACAAGTTGAATTGGACTTACAGTTTCGCATAGTTGGGGCAGCCTCAGAATCATGGCAAGAGGGGAAAGGCACTTCTTACATGGCAACGGCAAGAGAAACACAGACAAAATAAGGAAGATGCAAAAGCGGAAACTCTTGATAAAACTATCAAATCTCATGAGATTTATTCACTACCAGGAGAACAGTATGGAGGAAACTGCCCCCAATGATTCAAATTATCTCCCACCAAGTCCCTCCCACAATATGTGGGAAAAATGGGAGTGCAATTTAAGATGAGATTTGGGTGGGGACACAGAGCCAACCCATATCAGATTATATTTTATATTTCTTTGAATAATGACATTGGTATTTTATAGGGATTACATTAAATCTGTACATTACTTTGGGTAGTATGGACATTTTAACAATATTAATTGTTCCAATTCACAAACATGAAATACTTTTCCATTAGTTTGTGCCCTCTTCAATTTTTTGCATCAATGTGCTATAGTTTTCATTGTAGGGATCTTTCCTTTCCCTGGTTAAGTTAATTCCTAGGTATCTTTAATTTGTAGCCGTTGTAAATGAGATTACTTTCTCTACTTCCTTACAGATTGTTCACTGTTGGCACATAGAAATGCTACTGATTTTTGTATGCAGATTTTGAATTTTGTAACTTCGCTGAATTTGATTATTAGTTCTAGTAGGTATTTTTGTATTCTTTAGGTTTTTCCAAATATAAGATTATATGATCTGTAAACAAGACTAATTTGACTTCTTTCTTTTCTTTTTTGTATGCCCTTTATTTATTTGTTTTGCCTGATGACTCTAGCTAGTAATTTCAATACTATATTTGAAAGTGACAAAAGCTGACATGCCTGTCTTATTCCAGATACTAGAGAAAAGGCTCTCAGTTTCTCCTCATTCAATATGACAACAGCTGTGTCTCTGTCACATATGGTTTTTATTGCATTTAGGAATGTCCCTTCTATACCATTATTTTGTAGGTTTTTTATTATGAAGGAATAATGAATTTTATCAAAGGCTTTTTCAGTATCAATTGAAATTATCATATAGCTTTTATCCTTTATTTTGTTGATCTAATTTATTACACTTATTGATTTGTGCATGATGAACCATTCTCACATCACTGGGATAAATCTCAATTGGTCATAACGAATACTCTTTTTAATTCACTATTGGATTCCTTTGCTGATATGCTCAGTGCAAGCTCCACCTCCCGGGTTCATGCCATTCTCCTGCCTCAGCCTCCTGAGTAGCTGGGACTACAGGTACCCGCCACCACACCAGGCTAATTATTTTGTATTTTTAGTAGAGATGGGGTTTCACCATGTTGGCCAGGGTGGTCTAGACCTCCTGACCTCGTGATCTGCCCACCTCGGCCTCCCAAAGTGCTGCTATTACAGGCGTGAGCCACCGTGCCCGGATGTCGTTTTCTTTTCTCATATGTCTTTGTCAGGTTTTGGTATCAGGATAATACTGGTCTCATAGAATGAACTTGGAAGTATTTCATTTTCCTTTATTATTTATTTTGGAATATTTTAAGTAGGATTGGCATTAGTTTTTTTTAAATGTTTGGTAAAATGCAGCAGTGAAACCATTGTGTCCCAGGCTTTCCTCTGCTGGAAGACTTTTTATAGTGGCTTTGATCTCATTCCTTGTCAATGGTCTATTCAGTTTTGAATTGCTTCACAGTTCAATCTTAGTATGTTTTATATGTCTAGGACTACCCAATGTTTCTTATATACTTTCTTATGGTATTATCTAACAATCTTTTTAATTTCTGAAATATTGATTGTAATATCTCCATTTTCAACTGTGCTTTTGCTTATTTGGGTCTTTTTTTTTTTTTTTTTTTTTTTTCTTATTTAGTGTGGCTAAAGTCTTGTTGATTTCGTTTATCTTTCAAAGAACTAACTTTTTGTTTTGTTGATCTTTTGTATTTTTTGTTTTGATTTCATTTATTTCTACTCTATTATTTATTTTCTTCTACTAAGTTTGGGTTTGGTTTGCTCTTTTCTTTTTCATCCTTTAAAAATAATTGTTAATTATTTATTTGAAGTTTTTCTGTTTTTCTATCTCACTGTGTTTTATGAACCCCAAGTCTCTTGTCTCTGATACACCATAGCACCAAGACTTGCCTGAGAATTTCAGACTTGTGGCCTAGACTGCCTTTCAAGTTAATTTAGGACCCCAGAGCTTTAGCCTGCTGTCCTGGGGTTAGCCAAAACTCAAGTTCTGCCCATTAAGCTAGATAATTTCCCTTTGGCTATGGCTACTCTTAAAGTTCCCTCTTTGGGTGCCAACTAAGCTCTGCCCCATGTTACTTTCCTTGTGACAGAACAGCACTGAGTTCTAATGCAAAATGTAAGTCACTGTGCTTTCTCTTCCTCAAGCACACAGATTCTTTCGCCACTCCATGCTGACACTTCCAGGAGATAGGAGAAGGGCTGCACTGGCAATTCAGGATTGTCTTTCCTACCTTCTTCAGTACCTCTTTCCTTAACATGCTGTTAAAACCAGATACTGTGATTGCTCACCTAATTTTTGATTCTTATGAAGCTGTTTTTTTGTGTAGGTAGTTGTTCAATCTGGTGTTTCTGAGGGGAGATGATCATTGGAAGGTTCTATTTAGCCATCTGGCTCTACCTCATCATGATTGATATTTTAAATAAAAGCAATTTTTCTTCCAAAATCAGTGCCCCTAATATATTTTATATTGTTTATTTTTATCTTCTGGAAAATTGGAAAGCTTAACAATCTTAATGCACGATATTTGATTTGATGCACATTAACTGAGCTATGTATTAAGTATCATGCAAACAAATAGAATATAACAACTCTACTTTTAAAGAGCTATGATATTAATTATGATGTAAAATATTGAGTCATTAGTATATGTTGGGTAGATTTTAAGGATATTTGCAGATTATCCTATTTCAATCTTTTCATAACCCCAAGTAGCAATTATTATTTACATCATCATTTTTTATATAGGGAAACAGTAGTAGGGTACCACAGGAGACAGGCACAAAAAGGGTATAAGGAAGTCTAGTAGATTAGAAAATAATGTGAGGTGATGATAGTTCATAAAATTATCTGCAGAAAGTATTGCTTGAATAGTCATAGAGGAATTGGAATCAACATTTATTGTCTGCAAAGCTATGGAATTTTTGTCATTTATTATTTTATATAGGTTTTGCAGGTTGCAATTAAATAATGGACAACTGAGGGAAAATAATGGGATCAGTGGGATTAAATGAGGCTTATTGAACATTTCTAGGGAATAGATAATAAGTGTTTGCTCTTTCTCGGGGCAGTATGTAAGCAGAAGGGATAATGTTATAACACTTCATTGAAATCATAGGATTTCTCATAGTAGAGTGGTGAATAGCAGAGAAAAAAATCACAGAATATTAAATACATTAAATTTTATATATTATATACATAGTAACATTTTCTCACTCACAGTTCCCTCCCCTAGCCCCTCCCCATGCTCTTTCTTTCTCTAATGTGTCCTCTTAGTGTCAAACCTATATGTTCTCAGCATACCCCATTTCAATACTTACTCCTTATGTCCCACTTTTAAACTCTGTTATTCCCCTTCATGCATCCCATTCTGTCAGCCACAAGGGGTGGTCCAGAAATGTCACAGAGTTCATGCCCTTTTAGATAGCCCTCAACCAATTGGCAGATGGAAACTGAAGGAGAAGTAATCCAGCTTTTTCATTCTCAAACTCAAGTCTAAGCCATGTTGTATACTGTTCCCAGAAATTCCCAGTGATATTGATGTATAGTTGCTCACATAGGTAATCTTCCTTGTATATCTAGGCCTCAGGGAGAGGACTAGACATCATCTTGATAATCTGGAATATAACTCAGTTATAATTTCTAGATGGGACTCTGAGACTCAGGGAAGTGGGGGAAGACAGTGCATTGGAACATTTGAGTGACCAAGGACAAATGAATAGGCAATGATATTTGAAACTCAGTGTCAGTTCTTCTGTTATTTCCTCTGTGTTAGAACACTCCAATGTTAGCTGAACTCATCCCTTTGTAAAATAAAACTAAAATTTTCAGAGTGAGTTAACAGAGTGACAAATTAGAAGGAGACTGAGCCTGTAAACCCGCAGAGCCCCATACCAGCCTGGTAAGTGCACCTGTGTTCATCCAACAGAAATATAAACCATTATTTTCTTAGTCTACTGCTGTTTGGACCTACGTTGTTGTGGTTTTATATGCTCATACTCTAATAATTTAATAACATGCTAAATAATTTTAAAGAGAGTTTAAAATAATAGTAAAGTATATATATACTACACATATACTGTATACATATACTATGTATACTTTATAGACATATACTATATATAATTTAAATTATGAGAAAAGAAAAATCAAATGTCAGAATAACATGAATCCAGAGATATTCTTTGAAAACTCACAATTATATATTATTGCTACCTTTGTGATAGAAATTAGACTCATATTTCCTGAGAGTCGTCTCCAAAATTAGAATTTCACATTTTTATTGCAATCTGTCTCCTTATGTTGACAAAGTTGAGTGCTGATCTAACGTTAAGCAACACTGAAAATAAGTTTGTAAAACTAAAAAGAAAATATCTGGCCAATAAAAGCATTACTAATGTAGAATGCAAAGAGAAACTCATATCTTGAAAAAAAAAATACTTTTCTGCGCACTTGGCTGAGAAAAAATTTTTTTGATGCTGATAAAGATGACCTTTCGTACATAAACAATGTCTTAAAATATAACATTCTAATATGCTAATTACTTTAATAGGAGAATATCTGATATAAGTAGTTCTAGATATAGACTTGTGTAATCAAGCCTAATCAAAATTAAATGATAGTAATTCTAGGGGATATAAGGCATCTGACCCAGGTTTGCATATATTTTCACTTTGCACTTTATTTTTTCTACTCTATTCAGGAAGTCAAAATTCCTAGTAACTAAATTTAGTCTTAGTATTAGTTAACTAAGTAATATTAATATTAATGTTAGTTCAGTATTGTTATTCTAAAAAAATCAAATGACTATAAAAAATGATTAAAGAAGCAAACCAGTAAGATAATTGTCATTATTCCTTGTTATTTTAAATGTAATTTTAATTTCCAAGCAGCTTCTAACAGAGACATAACTCCGTATGATATGAGATTACAATCAAAACTTGTCTTTTTTTTTTTTTAAAGCAATATTAGAAGTAAAGATATATACTGAATGCAAGGGAAATGAAAGCATTTCCACTTTATTAATATATAAAAAAGAAATTTTTATTTAAGCATAGATAAGTGCCATGAGCAGATACTTGTTGGCAAAAGGGTGACACCACTGTAATCTATTGTAGTTTTTTCCATTTGTTTTTGGAGCACTCTGCTTTCCAAACAATTACTATTTCACTGTTAGACATCTTAGATTAAAATGTTTTGTCATTTTTTTCTATTTGCACTTTCTATTATTAAGTATCTTTTAGCATTCTTTTCTGAGTAACAATCCATAGTTAAAACTGCAATAAAATAATTTCCTTCAGAGTTAATAAAAGAAAAATAGTACATACAGTGAATTTCTTGTAGTGCCTTTCTCAAACCTCTGATTTAGAAAATCTGGTTGTGTTCTTATTAGCATAAACCTTCATGACGGCAAAAACTTTGTCTTGTTCACTGTGTTATCCCCACAACTAAAATAATCCATGACATTTTAACCAGCGAACACCTGAGAACTACTCATCTAAAAAATTCAAAAATTGAAAACAAAGAAAAGTAAACACTGATGAAAATTGAGTTTATATGTTGATGTTTTATTACCTTCTAACTCATTTACTTTGCATCTTCGTATTTAAACATTTGAAGAGTGGCTGTTTGGTATACTCAAGCTAACTAGGCTACTTCCAGTTCATTGTAACCTTTTACCAGACAACCTGTTTCCAAATGCCTGTCGATTAAGGAAAAGTGAAATCACATACACCCATATACATGAACATTAAATATTGAAATGGGGTAAATTTTCTATTTTAGAGATGTACTAATACAGTATGAAAAGCATGTCAGAAAAGCATAGAGCATTATATTAAGATGTTTTTCTTTTGCAATCTTGTTTAAATATGATAGTTTAGTTGTGCTAATTAAAGAGAAGTAGAAGGTCTTACTAAATGTAGTTTTTATTCATTTTTAACAGAGAAAAATAGAAAGATTGACAGCTGCTGCTCCAAATCTTAATGGCTTTGTTTAAAAAGAGGAAGAAAGAGACCAGAATGATGACAAAATGGCTACTTGCCATCGGAGCTCATAAAAGACCTTGAAAACACCTAACAATGTCAAAATAGTAATTATTATTTCCTCTCTTGTTTTGATCATGGATTCAGCTCCTTTCTATAGCAGATGGCCTTTTATGTAAATGCTAGTGGATCTCTCCTTGACCGGGTTCCTAGGCTGGGAAGTCTTCTGTATGCAGAGGAGACAACGCTGAGCCTCGTTTGCTTATGGATACTCTGCAACAGATAAGGCAGCAGTCTTGGAAACAGCAGATGGCATAAATAGGCATTGTGCCAGCTCATAATTATGACCTGGTAGATCCAGGGAAGCAGTCATGTGCATCTCAGAATCTCAGAACTGGAACTAACTGGATCTATGTTTTTGGTCTATTTCTCTATTCTTTCCCATATATGTAGTTTCTGATATGGCCATGAGGACAACAAAGAAGAGGTGTGTGTGTGTGTGTGTGTGTGTGTGTGTGTGTGTGTGTGTGTGTGGATGTGTGTGTGTATTTTTATTTTTCAATAGATTGAATAGAAACCAAAGTAAAAACAAATTAGAGTCTGATTATTTATAATAGCTATAATAATTTTGTGCCTATAGATTTTGAATCTCCTCTATTTGATAATCTCTCTTCTTGTTCAGACACAAGCTGCCCTTGTGTTTATTGACAACCAGCTATGTGGTTAATTTAGGAAGTAGAAAGTTATAATGTTTATCATTTTCATAGATTTTTTTCACATATGGATGTTGATAACAAGCAACTCTCTAAGAAAGCACAGCTGGCCTGTGATAGGACTCAGTGTGAGCAATGCAGTCTCCATTCAGAGCAGCACGGTTGCTGCTGACAAGCTGTAAATAAATGTGAAAGTAATAAAAAAGACAACATTTCCACTTACACTTTTATTGGATTCTAGCCCTAGGGTCATATCATCCCAAGAATTTCACAGCATAAAGGTGAGATAAACAACAGCATCAAGGTGCTGTGAATATGATGAGGTAACTTAGCTTTCCCTAATTTTCTAAGCAACAAAGAGACAACTTTTAGAGATTTCAGGGAAGGTTGGTTGCAAGGCATTTTCTTCCCATAATTTATTTATTTGGATTCTGTTATTATCCATTAATGACATGATTGTAGTAGAATATTTTAGAATGGGCCAGTGATGTCCTGCTTTCTGATATCTATCTACCTTCTCACATTGAATCTGAGTTCGGACAGTGAGACAGCAGCACACCTGATACAAGTGGAGGCTTGAATAACGTTTGCATAGTGAGGCTTGCTTTCCTGGCTGCACTTAAAAGCATTTTAACTATTGCTATATGAAGAAGCCTGGGCAATATGCTGAGGGATGAGGGACCATGTGGAGAAAGCCCCAGTCATCCTGGCTGTGGGAGACAAAGTCATCACAAGCCACCCTAGACCAGGCAACCCACGACTGAAAAGCAAGAATGAGTCCAGCCAGATCAGAACTACACAGGTGACCTGCAGACTCATGAGATAATACATGATTACCATTTTAAGCCACTGAAGTATGGAGTGTTCTGTTATGTGGCATTAGAAAACTAATATGTTTCTGAAGAAAAAAATGAAGCATGTATACCAAGTGTTTCTATCTCAGAATCTCTTTGATCAATGGTGAAAAATTATTTGGAAGTTCCCTAGCTTCTCAAACTTCATCGTATATATGAATCATGTTAAAAAGACTCTGAATCACTACATATGAAGTGGGGCCTGAAATTATACATTTCTAACACACTCTGTAATCCTGTCTATAGTTAAATGCTAGCATAGCTACTTTTGCATTGCAGTGTTATGGAAATAGAAAACCAGAAGTTCTGCCAAATATCCACCAGTGTTTTCTTCAGTCCCTTAAAGGGTGAAGGTATGCTTTTTTTTCATTGTCACATAAACAAAGAATAGCCACTGTTGTAGAAAGAAATGATCTAAAAATCTAGTGAGGTTTAACAACATGAATCTGATATATAAATCACTGAAATCTAACAAAAATGAAAACTTAATTGCTATTTATTTGAATAAGAAGATGAAAATAGAAATACACTTAATTGATTTAACTAAACATATTAGTCATTAAAATCATCAGAAATAAATATTATTTATATTAACTAATTAGCTTAGCATTACATGTGTCAATGATTTCTGAATCTATATGTGCAAAATGAAATGAAGCACTAATATGTATATCAAATGATTTTTCCTAGATTTTAAATCATCATTTTATATTGCTCACATGTGATATATTATGAAGCAATGTTCATACTAATTTAGAGGCTTGGATAATAAAGCTAAATTTAATTGTTAAAATAAGATATATACAACAGAGCCTCCAATTATAGTCTGCACAAAACCGAAGCAACGTTAATGAGATGAATAGTCAGGTTGAATTATCAGAGAACGTAGAAAAAGCAAAGAAGGGGAAATTAAGAAGTGACACAAGGATTACAGATCCAGAATTAATGAAATTGTAATTGAAGCACCTAGAAAATAGAGGGAAAAGAAGAAGAAAAACATTCGAAAGAAATAATGGCTGAATATTTCCAACAACTGAGAAAGTGAAGTTGTGTTCAGATAAAGAGATGAGAAGATCAGATCACTGGCTTAAAAAGCAAGGTGGCAGAGAAGAAGCATTAATAATATACCATTCACATCTGAATCCATTAAAGAATCTTTAGTTTATCCAAGAAAGAAATGGCTAAAATGCATCAGAGTAAAAGAAAAAGATAAAAAAAACAAAAAACAAAAAAAAACTTATATAATGGATTATGTTGAAATTCTCTTAGTACTCAGTAATACTGTATGAAACATACAGTGCATTAGTATCTACAGGTTTTTGATGGAAAATTATTTCACTACCCATGCCCTTGTTATTACACTTAATTTTGAGCTTGTCTGATGGCCATATGACCACACCATTGGTCCCCTTTCTAGGCACATTTTTTCCACCTAAAATAATTTAATAGTAGTCACCAATTCTTTCTCAAATTTTAACAAACCTTGATTTGTGTGTGGTCTGCAGTTAGGTCTTAATGAAGGCATCACTGGATTATTAAGAAAACTTTTATACATACTTTTATAAACTTTTATAAAACTTTTTTTATATACCTGTCTTGAAATTTCTGGCATGTGTTTGGGTCCTTCTTTCTTTTCAATTAATTCTCTTGCCAATCTGGCCAGTTATTATTTGAGCTCATCTTTCTCTCTCTCTCTCTTTTTTTTTTTCTAGAAACAACCCATTCCAACAACCGACATTATGTTTTGAAACCATTCCACCCAAACCCGTAAATCATTTAGGAACATGTACTTCCCATATTATCATAGGAACACTTGAGCTACTGTTTCTCTGCTACATGTAGTGAGTTTCCATTGTGTAGCCTCCTACACCAGTGAGGATATAAGGATATCATCCACCACTCAGTCTCTATATCTGTGCTTAGAAATATACTAGTAGGCTTCCCCTAGTTTCAACTTTGTTTATAAGCTTTTCATGGGCTAATTCCTGGCTTTCAATGAACAGAGGGGAAAAAACAAATGAGCAAACAAAAAAAAAGTAGAAACCTAATTTGTGTTATTATTCAAGGTCAGTCTTTACATTGGATTATCCCTTTAATTCTGGCTGTGCTCAATAGCCAAATAAATTTTGAATAATACATCTGAACAATATAAAAGAATTACAGTAATCTATAGAAAAATACTGTAAATTACCACAGTTGTTGTAGATTGTTTAAAGCCCTTAAATTTAAGGCAAATTAAGAGATTGAAAATAAGACATTATGCATAGTTATCAAATTATTTGATAATAAAACTTATCTCTCGGTTCCTTATTCTTTGCCTCCTTCCCATTTTTTTCCTGGCTCTGTCCCTTTCCTCTCGTGTTTTTGGAACATCTGCAGAGAGCAGAGTTCCACAAAATATATTTTTGTAAGCACTGTCTCCATGCAAAAGGAGGCACCATGCAATTACTTAGAAATGTATTATTCATTCTATTCTACTTTTACCAAAACAGATATAATAGTGTTATTTATCAAATAAGGTTTTGATATCACTATAAAATAAATAAATTGGGAAGATAAAATATGAATACTTCAGGAAGAAATATAATGCTGCTTAAAGGAGAAGCTAAACAATGAAAAAATAATAGCAATAAAAACTGTAATAAATCTTCATAGGATTTTTAAATGTAAATATGTGTAAAAAAGTAATAATGTAGATTACAGGTTTTCAAATCAAGATTCAATAGTTACTAGGGCAAGGACTGCAAAAATATATATTTGTAATCTGCTTTAAATATGTATAATTATTGTATTTTACATATTGAATAACATTTTACATCTTAAAAATATCAAAAATAATTTTGATGACTCACAACAAAAATTAAAATTCAAATGTTAAATCATCAATGGAGGAAATATATTTTTCTGTCATGTACACAACAAAATCTTTATATTGTCTCAAAGAAGGGAGATATGGTTTTTAACTAAGTATCCTGTATCTTTGAAGCATGATTGAATCTCAACTGTTTTCTATAATTATGTGGTGTGATACAGGATAGATTATGTAAAATTTACAAATTCAGGATTGTTAATGATTAAATGTTTATAAATTAAGGTGTTGCACCAGAGGCGTAAAGTTATTGTTCAAATTCACTTTTAGGCATCCTAAATGAAAAAGATAAACTTATCAACTCCATGTCAGATAAAGCCAAATAAAAGCAAACCAAAGTCAGTCACTTGACAAATAATCCAAGAGAGAAAAAGGTTACCATATAAAATTGTACTGATTAATAAACTGATAAGCAGCACATCAAATTCCTTGAGAATAGGGCTTAATTCTTACTTAGAGCCCATAGAGTATGACCTGGTGTTGTTGAGTAACTGAGTTATCATCCTTCATTGAAAAAAACATGATTTTCCTTTATAGAAAGGACTAATTTAAGAAAGTAACATGAAATACTTGAATGAAATACTTAAATAAAAATATAGGAAATCTTCATGCTCATTTTGTTCTCTTTCCATGGCATTCTTTAAAAAGGAATTTATTTTTAAAATATTTCTTCAATATTTTAGCCAATTGATGTAATTACATCAGGAACATGAACTGATCTACATATTTCACTTGAGTTCAAGAGTATCCTAAATAATATTTTATGTGGATCTTTCTTTTGATCATCTACTTTTGCTTGAGACAAAAAAAAAAAAAAAAAAAATACAGGAAAAACAGGTTTTCATTGAAATAAAATGTACCACAGACACAACTTTTATTATTTTTGTTCCCATTTTTTATCTCATATTCCTACACAATTTTAATGTCTTTTGGGGCAAAACTATCTAGGGTTTTCAGTTTAAAATATTGTTTATGAAATGTCAGTTTTATATAGACTTCTCAGTTTTGCAGCATTTTCTACCCAGAATCTTTATTTAAGCATAGAGATTCTGGTATCTAGTTGATATGTATTAATCTCACTACGTTATAAAACAGAAACTTGAAGTTTTGTTTTACAGTAACAAGTATGTCTCCTAATATGATTTTATTCTTTACCTTTGTGTCAAACATTTGAAATTGTGGATATCGTTGAAAAGTAATGAAAGAATGACCAAATAAGAATAAACATATTTTTAATAAAGAAACCAGTTGTTAGGAGGCGAGTTTCGTGGAGAAGTGATGCCCTGCAAAATAGTCATTCCTAGGTGTAATTCAAAGTTAAAATAAAATGTTCAATTTTATCAAAGTAGTAATTTGAAACAAATTAAAATACATACATTTTGGTAAACAGGCTTTGACAAGGGCACTCATTTTCTGCAGTGGATGTAAAAATCAGGTCATGATTTTGTAATTCAAACTTTCAAAACAAATAGAAAAGGTTATAATCCTGGCATTGCTCTTGAAGAAAAAAATTAATACTGAAATATACAAACTAATAATATTCAAACAATAAAACAATAAAATATGAATACAGTAAAATGTATATACATACATGTAAATTATATACTTATGGATTAATTTCTATATCTAGAGAATACTGCAAAGAGTTATGCCAAAAACATTTATCTCTGGATGATTATATTATGAGCAATTATTATTTTTTCTTTTATATTTATCGGTATTTTCTAATTTTCTAATTGCCACTAATTATTTCTTAAAATTATAATAATTGGGTTACACATTAGTTCATGTTGTATTATTAAAAGTTTCAAATTAGAAAAAAAAACTACAAGCTCAATATTCCATCCATATTCTTTGTAACTCTGAGTAATCCTGTATAAAACTATCATTAGTCATTAATTGCTTCTCCCTCAATGTTCTAGAGTAATATGAATTGTGTTTCATCAACTTTTATTTTTAGTTCCAGGGTACATGTTCAGGATGGGCAAGTTCGTTACACAGATAAACGTATGCCATGGTGGTTTGCTGCACAGATCAACCCATCGCCTAGGTATTAAGCCCAATATCCGTTAGCTTTTATTCCTAATGCACTCCTTCCCCCCATTCCTACCCCACCACTACTGATAGACCCCAGTGTTTGTTGTTCCCCACAATGTATCCACGTGTTCTAATTGTTCAGCCCCCACTTATAAGAGAGAACATGCAGTGTTTGGTTTTCTGTTTCTTGCATAATTTACTGAGGATAATGGCTTCCAGTTCCATTCACGTTCCTGAAAAGTACATGATCTCATTCCTTTTTATAGTTGCATCGTATTCCATGGTGTAAATGTAACATATTTTGTTTTACTCAGTCTATTATTGATGGATATTTGTGTTGATTCCATATCTTTGCTATTGTGAATAGTGCTGCAATCAACATAGGCATGTATATATTTTTATAACAGAATGATTTATATTCCTTTGAGTATATACCTATTAATAGGAGTGCTGGGTCGAATGGTGTTTCTGCTTCTAGATCTTTGAGTAATATGAATTTTTAAATGTACTCCCTGATCATTCTGATGTATGATGCACACAAAAAGACTTTTAGCTCAACTGATTAACCCTAAACCATTTATTTTATATTACATATAAATTTGATTCAATTACTCACTTTTATAAACTTATTGATTATAAACTTTGGCTCATTCGATATTAAGGATTTGACTGAATTGTAAACCTATTAATTTTGCTTTAACTCTGCAAGGATTAACAGGAATACAAAATGTGACAGATGAAAGAACTTAAATCTATAACATCGGACTCTCAAACGTTAGATGTTACTCTGTGGCGGGTTTTAAAATATTCACACCACAAATAAAACCATGGTGTGCTAAAATACTTGCATGTGTTTGAATTTTAACATATCCAAAATAAGACACAGTTTTCCTTAAACACAAAATAATAGGGTTCTTCATACAAATTTATCCTGATTTTACAGAGGAAAAAAAAGGAAAGATGCTAGAACCACCTGCAAATAAACACGAAAACTAGAAAAATCCTAAATAATTAATTCCCAAAGAATAAAAGAGAATTTTGAAAGGAAAAAGCCCATGGAGTTTACTTTGTCAAATACTTGTTTTTCTGTGAATATGGCTACTAGGATGACAGACTTCTTTTGACATTTCTATTAAATAGTATTTAAGTACCAGAGAATAGAAACATACATAACGAATACTACCTTAAGTTCTCAAGACTCATAACCCAAGGTACAAAAATGTACACAATACACAGAGCATATTTTCTTGCCCTTTTAAAAAAATTCAATTGGAATTATAGTAACCATTTATAATGATGTATTCCTTATTAAAGTATTGTAATAAGTGAGACCAATAAATAAAATACAGAAAATAATTGAAGAGGCAGCTTATGGAATAACTAAAGAAAATAAACTAAATATCTCATAACTTGTGTGTGTGTGAGTGTGTATGTGTGCCTATCTTTTTTTCCTACTTAATATTTTTTAACAGTTAAAAAAATTAATTGACATATAAAAGTCTTATAAAACACACATGGAAGCAAATGAAAGAATACTAGCACTTTTAAAAAATTTGTAAACATTATTAATGGGATTCCAACACATTTTTTTTATAGCGAATCGCTTTCAACACTAAGTATTGTTCTAAAAATAAATCTGGAAAAAAATTATAAATTTATAGATATAATTTAAATAATGCTACAGCATACATAATTAATCCCACTTTTATTTAAATTGACACAGTATACAGAGTGTAATTTGATGTTTAGTTTCATATACGTATTGTATAATTTTCAAATCAGCGTATTTAGCGTATTTTTTTTTTTTCTTTTCTTTTCCTTTTTTTTTTTTTTTTTTTTTTTTTCCTGAGACAGAGTCTCCCTTTATTGCCCAGGCTGGAGTGCAGTGGCGCGATCTCCGCTCACTGCAAGTTTCGCCTCACGGGTTCACGCCATTCTCCTGCTTCAGTCTCCCGAGTAGCTGGGACTACAGGCGTCCCCCACAACACCTGGCTAATTTTTTGTATTTTTAGTAGAGACAGAGTTTCCCCGTGTTAGCCAGGATGGTCTCAATCTCCTGACCTCGTGATCCGCCCGCCTCGGCCTCCCAAAGTACTGGAATTACAGGCTTGAGCCACCGCGCCCAGCTTATTTAGCATATCTATCAGCTCATGTATTTATCATATTTGTGTAGTAAGAGCATTCAATAGATTTTCTTCTAGTTATTTTGTAATATAAAAAGTCTTACTGTAAACCGTTCTCATCCTTCTGTGTGTTAGAACACTAAAACTTATTCCTGCTATATGATTTTAACTTTCTTCCCATTAACCATCAACCAACCCCTCCCCATTCTACACTCTTCCTCTCCAAGGCTTGATCTATTCTCCGCTTCTATGATTCTATGATCTCAACTCTCTCTTTCTTTCTCTTTCTCTCTCTCTCTCTCTCTCTCTCTCTCTCTCTCTCTCTCTCTGTCACACACACACACATACACACACGCGCGCGCGCGCACACACACACACACACACACAAACTTTTCTAAGATTCCACATATGAATGAGATCCTGTGATATTTGTCTTTCTTTGCCTGGCATATTCCACTTAGCGTGACGCCCTCCTGGTGTATTTGTGTTGTCATAAATGATAGTATTTTATTCTCTTTATGGCTGAACGCTATTCCACAGTGTTATTCCATTCATCAGTTTTTGGACAATTCCATTCATCAGTTTTGGGTATATGCATATATACATATATATATGTATATACACACACACAGTATACACACACACACACAGTATACACACACACACACACACACACACAGTAGTGGAATTGCTGGACATAACAGTTTTAAGTTTTTGAAGAATCCTCATATTGTTTCCTATAATGATTTTACTAATTTACAATCCCACCAACAGAGTGTAAATATTCCCCTATCTCCACATCCTCACCAATATTTGTTTACTTTTATATTTTTTGTAATAGCCATTCTAAGTGGAGTGATGTAATAACTCATTATGGTTTTGACTTGCATTTCCCCATGACTGGCAATGTTGAGCATTTTTTTATTTGGAAGCATTTTATTACTTTCACTTGCCTACTTGCTTTGGCTAAGATTCTCAGTACTATGATGAACAGGACTGATGAAAATGAACACCTTTGTCTTGTTTCTGATATGAAAAGAAATGCTTTTAGCTTTTCAGTATGCTATGAGCTGTGGGTTTGTCATATATCGACTTTTTTTGGTGCTGAGTTACACACCTTGTATACCCTATTTTGTTGAGAATTTTTTATCAAGAAGGGATGTTGGATTTTGTCAAATGCATTTTCTGTATCTGTTGAAAATGTTTTTCATTTTTCTTTCTTTTAATAAGTTATTTTTTTTTAATAAAAGTGTGCGTTGTGCAAAGTTCAAGTCCCATCCTTGCATCATGAAAATGAATCCCACTTGATCATAGCGAAAGATCTTTTAAAAATGCTGTTGAGTTCAGTTTGCTGCTAATTTGAGGATTTTTGCATCTATGTTCATCAAGAATGTTGGTCTGTAGTTTTATGTTTCAGCCAAGTTCTTGTCTCGTTTTCACATCAGGAAAATGCTGGCTTCATAAAATGAGTTTGGAAGTATTTCCTTCATTTCAATTTTTTTGAAATAGTTTGAGAAAAAAATTGATATTAATTAATCTTTAAATGTTTGGTACAATTCAGCAGTTAAACCATCACCTCCTGGACTTTCCTATAATGGAATACTGATTTCATTTCCTTACTCATTAATTTGATCAGAATTTTAGGTTTGTTTATAGTTTAATCTTGGTAGGTTATATGTGTCCAGAAATTTATCCTTTTTTTTTTGTTTTCAAATTTGTTGGCATTTTGTCGTTCATAAAAGTCTCTTATAATCCTCTGTATCTCTTTGATATCACTAACAGTATCCCTTTTTTTCATCTCAAATTTTCATTATTTCAGTCTTTTATCTTGTTATATTAGTCTAGTTAAAGTTTGTCTATTTTATTTGTCTTTTCCATGTTCAACACTTTGTTTTGTTGATCTTTTGAAATTTTTTAGTCTCTATTTTGTTTATTTCTGCTCTCAGATTTATTATTTTCTTCCTTCTATCAATTTTGAGTTTAGTGTGTTCTCATTTTTGTAGTTTCTTGAAGTGCATGGTTAAGTTATTTACTGGAAATCGTTATTTTTGATCTAGGCATTTAGTGCTGTGAACTTTTCTATTCATGGAACTGATTTTACTGTGTCCTGTACGTTTTAGTATGTTGTGTTTCCATTCTCATTTGTCTCAAATAATTTTTAAATTTCATTTTTAATTTTTTTGTTAACCCATTGGTTATTTAGGAACATACTGTTAAATGTTCATGTATTCGTAAGGTTTCCAAAGCTTTTCTCCTTGAGTTTTAGTTCTATACTTTGCGGTTAGAAAGATACTTTATACGATCTGTATCTTCTTAAATTTATTAAGATTTGTTTTATGACTTAGTATTATGACCTATACTAGGAAATTTTTTTGTTCAATTAAGAAGAATGTGTATCCTGAAGCTATTGGATGAAATGTTCTGTACACGTCTGTTAGGTCCATTTGGTATGTGGTGCAGTTTTAGGTTCCTTTATGCTGATTTTCTGTTTATGTAATCTGTCCCTTGTTGAAAGTGAGGTATTGAAAGTTTCTACTATTACTGTATTTGCAGTCTAACTCTCATGTTAGGTCTAGTACTATTTGCTTTATATATTTGGGTGTTCTGGTTTGGTGTGTTTATATATTTTTAATTGTTATATCTTCTTGATGAATTGATTCTTTTATCATCATGTAATTTCCTTCTTTGTTCCTTTTTACAGTTTTTGACTTAAAGTCCTCTTTATCTGACATAACTATAGCTACTGCTTGTTTTTGGTTCTCACTTGCATGGAATATCTTTTTTTATCCCTTTGTTTTCAGTTTATGTTTGTCTTTTACAGTGAGGTGAGTTTTTTGTGGGCAGTATAAAACCAGTTTTTTTTTTTTTTTAATTCAACTCACCCACATTATACCTTTTAATTACATAATTTAATTTATTTATTTTCAAAATTATATTAGTAGGTAAGGACTTACTCCTGACATTCCAAAAATTGTTTTCTGATTATAGATCATTTTTTCCGTTCTTCCTCTCTTGTAGATTTCCTCTACGATTTCGTAGTTTTCTGCAGCGCTGAACTGCTTTCTTTCTTTTCCTCATTTGTACATTTGCTATAATTTTCTTTGTGGTTACCATGTGGCTAATACAAAAAGTCTTGTTTTAATAGACTACTTTAAGCTGAAAACAACTTAATTTTGGTTGCAAAAATATACTGTAGACTTTCATCCCACATAGATCATTTACATTCTTGTTGCCCTAATTTACATTTTCATTTATAGTGTGTTTCTTAGTCACTGATTGTAGCTATTTTTTTGGACCATTTTGATGTTAAATATTTATACTAGAGGTTTGAAAGTGTTACAGAGCACCATTTCAGCTCTAAGATATTCTGAGAATATTTATGAATTTAACTATACTGATGAGTTTCATACTTTCATGCGTTTTCATAATACATATTATTATTTTGTTTCCAATTATAGAGGAATTTTAAACATTTTATATGAGGTCACGATGTCATGATTTTGCTGGGGTAGGGTCACCAGGTTGGTTGCTGGTCTGGGGACACGAGAGGATGTCTGTGCAGCAGTCTTTTTAGGGTGCAAGCCTGCCACCAGTATAGCTCTTATGCCAGGCATGAGCACATTTGAGCCAGGCTGCCATGCATCATTGTCTTTGGAGGCAAGACTGCCCCTGGGGTGTCTATAAGACTGGCTGTAGAAACAAACACATGGAGGTCAGGGTGACTATTAGACATCACTGTGCAGGTTTACCTGTTTTCTTGGTGGATAGGGTGCCTTATGAGTTGGGAGGCCAGTGTCTCAGTTGTTCTTTGGGGCTAGGCTCTGGCAGGCCTGGGTAGTGGTGTTGCAGCTACCCCTCTTGAACACAGTGTAATGATGATGGGACCTCAGAGATGGAGATGTTCAATGGCTACTGGCTCCCTGGGCAAAATACACTCCAGCTGCGGCTCTGGTTTGTAAAGGGCATCATGCCAAAGAAGCTTAGGTTGCCAGGGTGGGGACTGCAAAGAGGGTTTCTATTCTGGGACAATGCAGTCTTTTGGACTCTTAATTGTACAAACTGGATCCTGGGGCTGTGAGGACTGAGACACCCTCTGATAGATGAATGTTTGCATTTTAAACAGTGATGTGAACTATTGAGGGTCTTCAGTTTTTTTGTTTGTTTGTTTGTTTGTTTGTTTTCTATAAAATAGTCCCTCTTGGCTTCAAGCCAAACATATCAGGGGAAACAGTGGCAGAGGCAGGATGCTGCTTTCCTCTCTATGGATCTATCCTGGGCTTCCATGCTCTACATGGATTTCACTGCTCCCCTGGTGCTCTTCCATAACTCCAGCTGAAATATAGTTGTTTATTTGTTGTCCTGTTCCCTTTCTGTGGGGAGAATGAGAAACAGGTAATTCTAGTTGGCCATCTTGCTGATGTCACTCTTTCTTTCTTAAAAGGTACCTCAGAGTACCCTATGATCAAATGATTTAGGGACACATTCATCAATAAACAAACATAGAATAGAGATAGTAAGGGCCAGGTGTGGTGGCTCACGCCTGTAATCCCAACCACTTTCAGAGGCCGAGGTGGGCTGATCACCTGAGGTCAGGAGTTCAAGACCAGCCTGGCCAATATGGCAAAACCCCATCTCTACAAAAATACAAACATTAGCCAGGCATGATGGCGGGTGCCTGTAATCCTGGATACTTGGGAGGCAGAGGTGGGAGAATCACTTGAACCCAGGAGTCGAGGTGGTAGTGAGCCGAGATCACGCCTCCACACTCCAGCCTGGTGACAGAGCAAGACTCCATCTTAAACAAGCCAATAAACAAGAAAGAGTAAGTCTTTAATGTCTTAATTACAGTCAGATTTACTCAGTAGATTACTAGAAAGCATACTGGATTTGTCTTCATGTATCTAATTATTTGACCTATTTTAATTACTTATATATTAAATGTTACCTTGATTATTTCATTATAGTGAATATTTTCTCATAATTTTTTTCTACAAAGTTGTGGTGTAACAAGATTTCAGATTCAATAATCTTAGTAAGGCATTAAGTTTTATTATTTTATTTATTTGAATTTAATTTCTTAATATTCTCTCTCTTTCTCTCTCTCCCCCACCCACCCCCTGTCTCTCTAAATAAGAGCATCTCAGGAAAATTATTTGCCTAAGATTCAGGATGGGATGAGAATATATTTTATAAGCTTACAGTTAAAATTGGGAGATTTAGGACAAAATGTGGAGCACTACTAATCATTATTATTGTATGACAGACACAAGCAGGGACTGCCCTAGAAATACTGGTATACAATATGACTCCAGTTAAAGACACAACGGACAGAAGAATTTGGCTATCACCAAAGAGTTTTACATAGACAATCAGAGATTTGATTCTACAGAAAAATTGCCAACGAGAACAAAATTTTTACAGTGAAGATATGATCCCCATTAATGATGATACCCATTCACATGGCCACATTTTATCAAAAACATAGTCTATCTTAATCTCTGGGACTTTAATATTCTCTATATCGTTTCTATTACATTATTATTATTAAAGAGATGCATTGTAAGCACATTTATAGATTTGTAAAAGAACAAATTAAATATCATATACTTTAAATACCATCCACTTTCCATGAGCATCTGAAACAAAAGGATTATAAATGTGACTCCTATTCTTTGCCAGAGAACAATATTCATTTGAAAATTCTACAAATGCTACATTTACCAGGTTGACAATGATAAGTAACTGATGAACGAACAGATAAAAGCTATTTTTTTCTTTTGAAAATTGAATATACTGCTCATATTATGGAAGGAATTTAAAAGAAGAGAGATAAAAAGAAATTGCAGAAACAGAGAAAATACCAATGCATAAAATGTTGCTTTAGGATATTCTGTGTTTATTGTAATATACACAGAAATTGTGAATTAGTGGGAAATTTTGTTCATAAACAAATTTTATATTCAACTTTGAGTATTCTAGACAAATCTCATTTATTAACCCTGACTATGGTTCTCAGTCTCTATTTTCCTGTAGCCCTAAATGCTTATTATGCTTGCAAATCATAATCATCATATACAAGACACTAGTGTATTTTATATTCATATCAACATTCTTTATTTGGCAATATCCTTTCTTTCATCCTTTAAATTTTATTTAAAATCTTAACAAATGCTCTAATCTTAACCAACTTCCTTTCAATCTAAAGAACTAGACCCTGGATGTTTTAATATTACAAACTTTGAGCAACACCCATTTTCATTACATTATCCAAAATTTTATGGTGTGCCTGGATATCAGGTGCTGTTTCTATATCAGAGAGCAGTAGTAAAGACAATACAAAATAAAATCTCACCCCTCTTCGAGCTTGTAGTGTATGGACCAATCAAGTGGGCTTTGTTTTTCTGTTTCTTGTAGTTAAAAGAAGTATTAAATCATTCCTTTTATATACTCGTATTCAACAAATACCATATTTTCACGATTTTAGTCAAACTCATGTATGTTTACCTAAAATTTAAAGCATTTTAGCACTTTCTACCAACACTTAAGTAATAATTTTCAACAAGCAGTTTTTTTAGTAAGATTTTTTTTATAAGTTTTTTTAAATAAAATAAATAAATTACGTTCCACAGGGAAGATAAGTTTGTAAAGAAGGCCTGTTGTCTTAGGTTTTATCATGTTTTAATCACTAAAATGAGAAGATCAGATTAGACACAGGTAGTAATTCTATCAAATCTTCTTGAGTGAGAAATAAAGCAGTATATTTCACAGATATTCAACACCCTTAAAAAAAGAAAGACTATAGTACTTAACATAGATTACAAAGGCTTCCATCAATACATTATTTTTTCTCTCTCCTAACTCATTCCTTTTTGCCTTCCCCAGCAGCATGTCACAGTTTTATGCTACAAATGTGTTGAAGCTCTTTGAGTCCTTTGTAGTTCTGATATATAATGTAATCTTTTAAGGTTCAGGACTTTATGTGTATTTCCTCTGACAGAGTGAAAAACTACATTAACATGCATGTACACACATACACATACACATACACAAATACACATAATCATTACTGGCCTGGCACATTTTAATATATGCATACTTTAATTCCAGATATATGCTAATGTTTCTATAGTGTCCTGTACTAACATTTTCATAGCATTTTTGCACTGTATTTGCATGTTTTCCTTTATCTATTCGGATCTGTAGTGAACTTTCAGGCCTGTGACAGGATAACTTCATATCTACCTTATTCACAATGTGTCTTCCTGGATTTGCTACTTGTTTTCATATAACTCTCTAGGCAAATGATGGAACCTTAAGCCACAAGCTCCTTTATTATGCTCAGTAGAATGTTCTAAAATTGCTAGCCTTCTTTGGAACATCAAAAATCTAGTCACTGGAAATATAAGCTAATCTATAGCTATTAATTCTTCACATATAAGAATCAACAGAAAACTGGAGAAAAATTAAGCATGTTATATTATTATTATTGATTTTAGTTACAGATATAGTATGAGGATATTTATATTTGGAATTACAAGCCTATTTTAAATGTGTCAAGAAACTCAAACATTTTAACATCCGTATTGCAAATAATACTTCAATGTGGATGCTTTTAATCTGTGTTCTTAAGAGATTCTAAAGAGATGTTTAGTGACCACCATGGCTATACATAAGCCTATCTATATTTTGACGAGCAGATAAATTTAAAATGTATAAAATCTGAGTGAGATTTATCAAAAACATATTTGCTTATACGTTGGACCATTACATATTATTATTTTTTTTTTTTTTTGCAGTTTTAAGATTTAATAGAGTGAAATAGAGTGAAAACAGAGCTCCCATACAAAAGAAGGGGACCCAAAGAGGCTTGCCGTTGCCGTCTTGAGTGCCTGGGTTTATAACCCAATCATTGTCCCTCCCTCTGTGCTCTCAGGCAATAGTTGATTGGCTCTTCCTTTACCTCCTGTTTTTGCCTAATTAGCATTTTAGTGAGCTCTCTTTACTATCTGATTGGTCGGATGTGAACTAAGTTGCAAAGCCCGTGTTTAAAGGTGGAAGCGGTCACTTTCCCAGCTAGGCTTAGGGATTCTTAGTTGGCCTAGGAAATCCAGCTAGTCCTGTCTCTCAGTGCCCCCTCTCAACAGGAAAACCCAAGTGCTGTTGGAGAGGCTGGCCAACGACTGCTCTAACTGCTTCCTGTTGAATTGGGGCATAGTAGGGGTTGTGCAGTTGAGATTTCCTCAGGAGCGGTGCCTTCGATGTCATTAGCATCAGAGCATGGGCTAGCGGGCTAGTCCAGGGGTCTGTGGTATATCTTAGTCATGGACTGCATCTGGGGCTCTATTTGAAGAACGATTTGTAGCTTTACACCTTTGATTCTGGAAGAGACAAACTTAACAAGGAGGTTAAAGATACTGGACCATTATATATTATAATGTTTAAGAATATATATCATTATTAAGCTTATATACATACTTCAATGCTTATTAAACTAAACATGTTTATGTTACATGTACAATATATTAGATATATTGTACATGTAAATTTATTCATAAACTCCAGTACTGAATATGGAGACCAGACTAATGTATTGGGCACCAGGAAACCTAAGCTAAATTTTAATTTTTCACATAAACTTTTTCTTGCTATAGCTCATTAGAAGAACATATAAATGCTTTTAACTTTTTCGGTTCTTTCATTTCTTTAAAAAACTGTGAGATAGTTAATATCTGTATCATTAAGGATTATATCAGACAAAATATCTACTGTTTACATGCTAAATATAAAATAAATCTATACTTAAAATTTATTTTTCTTATATTACCACATTTTTAAAAAGAATTATTTTTATAAAATAAATAAATTATGTTCCACAGGGAAGATAAGTTTGTAAAGAAAGTCTGTTGTCTTAGGTTTTATCATGTTTTAATAACTGAAATAAAAATATCAGATTAGACACAGGGACTAATTCTATCAAGTCTTCTTGAGTGAGAAATAAATGATATTGAAACTGTTTCCACTCATAATTTCTTATGACAGTTTGTTAGTACTAGTGTGCATATTCGCATGTTTATATAAGTAATAATAAAATAGATGAGACTCAAATAGTTTTCTTTTTACTTACATGTACAACTGGTAAATTTTACAAAGTTAAATATAACTGTTGAAGATATAAAATGTGATACTATGTCTTCCTACCATATTGATGAATTAAAATTCTGCAAAATGTTCTGCATGAACATTATTGCATTTTTATTTGCAGTTCTGATACTAGCACAAACAAAATGAAGGCATTTCCTCAAAGATCTAAAAACAGAAAGGCTATTTGACCCAGCAATCTCATCACTGGGTATATACTAAAGGAATGTAAATTATTGTATTATAATGCCATATGTACACGTGGTTTATTGCAGCACTGTTCACAATAGTGAAGACATGGAATCAATCTGAAAGTTTATCAATGATACACGGGATAAAGAAAATGTGGCACATATACACCATTGAGTACTATGAGGCCATAAAAAACAACAAGGTCATGTCCTTTGCAGGGACATGGATAGTATTGGAGGACATAATCCTTTGCAAACTAACGCAGGAGCAGAAAATGAAATACTACATGTTCTCACTTATAAGTTGGAGCTCAATGATGAGAATACGTGGACACATAGAGGGGAAAACACACACTGGGGCCTATTGGATGATAGAAAGTAAGAGGAGGGAGAGGATCCGGAAAGATAACTAATGAGTGCTAAGCTTAATACCATGGGTGATGAAATAATCTGTACAACAAAGCGCTGTGACACAAGTTTACGTATGTAACAATATATAATCCTGAACTTAAAATAAAAGTTAAAAAGCAAAAGATTAAGTGTAAAATAAGAAAACAATTATTAAAATTATTAGATAACTTTTGGGTAGGAAAACCTTGCATTTGGTGCTATAATTATCATTGGATATTTAACACAAAACTCATTGGTTGAGAATCAAAATATTCCAGATCTTACATGTTTACTGTGCCATATTTTTCAGTGATCATGAACAGAAGGAATTATTCCATTGAAAATTAAAATAAGGTTGTCTCAAATAAGTTAGAAAGTGTTTTCTTTTTTTTTTTTTTTTTTTTTGAGATGGAGTCTTGCTCTGTTGCCCAGGCTGGAGTACAGTGGTGCAATCTTGGCTCACTGCAACTTCCGCCTCCTGGGTTCAAGGGATATACCTGCCTCAGCCTCCCAAGTAGTTAGGATTATAGGCACCCGGCGCACCATGTTGGCCAGGATGATCTCTAACTCCTGACCTCAGGTAATCTGCCGGCCTCAGCCTCCCAAAATGCTAGGATTACAGGCTGAGCCACTGGGCCCAGCCTATTTTTCTTTTTTCTAATACTACATTGTTAATATGAACAAGTCAAATTCAAATGTTGATATAACTTACCAAATAGTCTATTCTCTTGAAATTCTGTCTCTGAATAAACTAAAAATGTTTATATGTATGTATGAATATATATATGCACACACACACACTTTGCTCCCATGCAAGCAAAAAGATTATGCAAAGACAGCAACAAAATCATGTTTAGAAATCTATTTAAATGCTGAAGAATTAAAATCTTAAGTGAACTGAATTCTTGAGTGAAACAAACTTTTCCTAGGAGAATGGGGACCCAAGCTACTTTCATCCTTAAAGTCAGCCCAGGTGGAAAACAAACAAACAAACAAGCAAAAAAGAAATAACGTAAGTAGGAGGATTTAAACCTGAGAGGAGGAAATAAGTAAAATTAAGAGTCCTACCTGGGCTGATTGGACAGGTTAGAATCCTCAGGAGCTGAGTAACAGAGTTCTCATTTGCTTGCGAGAGAGCATGGGAAGGCTACACAATGAAGTCTGGTGGTCAGAGAAAAGATCAAAGACAATTACCTAGATCCTTGGCATACCAGTCTACAAAATATTCCCTGTGGAGCCTTCAAAAAGAGAATGGTGATGGTGCCCAAGGACTGGAAGGAGATCAAAATAAAAAGAAGGAATCTTCCAAGACACAGAAAGCTAAGAGCTAGGCTGGAGAGCAGAGAGCTGTCCAGAAGCATCAAACACAGGTAATCAAACTGGAACTGAACTGTAAAGAAGAGAGGTAGAGAGAGGGAGCTCTCCTGAGTCCTCCAACCTCTAGAGAAAGCAGAGCTCTAACTTTATCGTTGAAATAATTGAACCTGATGGCATTAAAAAATCTAAAAAGAAAACACAGACCAGGTCTAAGTTAAATGAAGATTTACAATGAAGCTATCAGCTCCTAGCACAGCAACCTTTAACAAAGGAGGTGGAGTAATAAAAACCATTTCAATTTCTACTGTTCTTCAATACACAGTAACTGACATATAATAAAAAATAATAAAAGCAAATAAGTAACCTTATAAAGTTTTTAAAAATACCTTACAGTGAAAAAAGAAAAAAAAGATAAATCCAACTCATGTATGAACCTAATGTCTGAATGGGCAGATACGACTTTAAAATAATCTTCATAATTAACTTGATACATGTGCAGGAAAATGGTTAAAAATGTGTTAAAACTGATTTTATATTTTAGACTAATTATAAAACAATCACATAATTAAATATGAATTATAACTGAAAATAAATATCTGAAGGGGAATAGATACGGATTGTTTAAGCTCATTTGAAGAAAAGGATAACAGAAATTATACAACCTAAAGAAGAGATGAAAAAGAAAAAAATTTAGTTATTTGTGAATGGCTGGACAATTTCAAATGATCTAAAACATATGCAGTTGGAGCCTTGGAAGCAAAGGATATATAATATGAGGCAGAAAAATATTTGAGAAATAGTCATAAATTTTTCAAAACTCATGAAAGGTATCAACCCGCATATTAAAAACCTAAGTAAATTCAACACACATTCACACACACATACACACACACACACACACACACACATCTTAAAAAGTAAAATATCACTTCTCATTCTTTTGGCTAAGAGCAAGCATAAGAAGCTAAACAAAGAAGTGAAATCTTAAATGCAACCAGACAAAAAAAAAAAATTAATTACTTTTAAAGAAATAACAGTACAAATATTGGTTGACTTTATATCAAAGGCAACAAAAAGTCAGAATACAATAAAAATAGTTTTAAAGTAATTTTCTTTGGAGTAAAAAGACCTTTGAAATTTGCTGGTGTAACTAGCTATATATGGGAAGCAATTAATTTTGACTATTACATCATACCATTCACAGTAATTTAAAAATTATCAAAAAACTAAATGCAGTGGAGTCATGAAAGCAGTTACCTCCATGTTGTTCTCAAGTGAGTTTTCACAACATCTGATGGTTTTGTAAGAGACTTTTTCCCATCTTGCTCGGCACTTCACCATGTGAAAAAGGACACGTTTTCTTCTCCTTCTGTCATAATTGTAAGTTTCTTGAGGCCTCCCCAACCCTGGAAAACTGTGAGTAAATTAAACCTCTTTCCTTTATAAATTACCCAGCCTCAGATGTTTCTGAATAGCAATGTGAGAACAGACTGATACATTATGCAACCACAAAGAGTAATAAAATGACTTCTTGGCAGCAACCTGGATGGCACTGGAGGCCATTATTCTAAGTGAAATAACTCAGAAACAGACAGTAAAATACCCTATGGTCTCGATCTCTGGCCTGGTGATCCACCCTCCTCAGCCTCCCAAAGTGCTGAGGTTACAGGTGTGAGCCACTGTGCCTGGCCTGGAACTGTTGAAGTGAGTGTATAGGACTCAGAGCCAGGGAAGTGCCTTTTCAACAGTCACATCACCAGCTGTCATATTCTAACTAGAACATTTCTGTATTAAAATTGTAGCTATAATTTTCATCCTTGGTTTCTTTTCCACATAGGCTTCCCATATTTTATGGATGACTTTATTTATGATTTCCAAAAAAAAAAAAAAAAATTCCCTATTTAGTTAGATGCTTGATACATTAGTAAGAGATACTTTTTTAGAAATGTAAAGATCAATCCCCGTTGCTTTCTAGTTAAGACCACCATACCCTGAAATGTGGTATATAATACTACATAAATGAGAAAAATAGACAAAATCTTCACCCGGCTATAAAATGTCAAACTGAAAAGATCTCAAAGACAGAGAGTGCATAAAGAAATTTTATAAAGTCCTGTGTGAAAATACTATGTCTCCCAAGGAATCCATATTCTTTAAAAATGGTCAGGTCAGCAAGAGAGTGGGAGATTTTCTGTATACTTAAATAGCTAAGGCAGTCAATACTCTTTTGGAACTACCATTAAAAAAAAAAAAAAAGATAATGATTACAGTTTGACAGAAAATAAAGCTGATGAATAAGCCAATTTCAAAACCTCTCAGGCTAGTGGTAAATCTCTTCATCTAAATTAAATGGTATAAGCTTCACACTGCCAAATGGCACAATATTATAACTCCTATTTCTTTTTTTGTACATTTCACTTAGATTTTTACAGAAAGATGTTACAAAAAAATTTAAAGAATACATAAGTATTTCACTGACACAAAAAGATCACATATTTTTAATAAAAATGCCAGATTCTCACTCTAAATTATATTCCATATGATAACTGTTCTTCTAAACATGGAAGTTTGTGTTCATATTTTGTAAAGAACAAGAAAAACTGACTCCTCTTCAAGACTGAATCCTTTTTCATCACAGAATATTTCTTAGTGTTTTATCTACAATAGTAAATAAGTGAAAATTCAAAAAGAAAGCAGATGAATAAAACGTTACTAGAGAAAGTGAAAGTATATTACTAACCCTTGTAAAACATTTAGAACTGTCTCATGTGAAAAAAAAGTAAAATAAATGAAAAGAAAATGTGACTTGCAAGGCAGTGCCTTTGATCTGAACATATTTTGTAAGTATATAACATTTTGGAAAAGGTATAATGTTAGTGATAATAAATGAAAATATTTATCTACTTTAAGATGCTTACCACAATCTATCCAGAAAAGCAAGTTAATTTTCTTTGTAATAAAATATTGTTGGTTGATTTTTTAATGGAATTGAAAAGAAAAATGAGGTATTTATTTTCCCCACACATCTTAGGGAACACATACCATTTTATCTGATTTTATTATTTTATTTGATTTTATTTATTTATTTATTTTTAATTTTTAATTTTTTTATTATACTTTAAGTTCTAGGGTACATGTGCATAACGTACAGGTTTACTACATATGTACACTTGTGCCATGTTGGTGTGCTGCACCCATCAACTCGTCAGCACCCAACAATTCATCATTTATATCATGTATAACTCCCAATGCAATCCCTCCCCCCTCCCCCCTCCCCACCCCCATGATAGGCCCCGGTGTGTGATGTTCCCCTTCCCGAGCCTAAGTGATGTCATTGTTCAGTTCCCAACTATGAGTGAGAACATGCGGTGTTTGGTTTTCTGTTCTTGTGATAGTTTGCTAAGAATGATGGTTTCCAGCTGCATCCATGTTCCTACAAAGGACGCAAACTCATCCTTTTTTATGGCTGCATAGTATTCCATGGTGTATATGTGCCACATTTTCTTAATCCAGTCTGTCACAGATGGACATTTGGGTTGATTCCAAGTCTTTGCTATTGTGAATAGTGCCGCAATAAACATACATGTGCATGTGTCTTTATAGCAGCATGATTTATAATCCTTTGGGTATGTACCCAGTAGTGGGATGGCTGGGTCATATGGTACATCTAGTTCTAGATCCTTGAGGAATTGCCATACTGTTTTCCATAATGGTTGAACTAGTTTACAATCCCACCAACAGTGTAATAGTGTTCCTATTTCTCCACATCCTCTCCAACACCTGTTGTTTCCTGACTTTTTAATGATTGCCATTCTAACTGGTGTGAGATGGTATCTCATTGTGGTTTTGATTTGCATTTCTCTGATGGCGAGTGATGATGAGCATTTTTTCATGTGTCTGTTGGCTGTATGAATGTCTTCTTTTGAGAAATGTCTGTTCATATCCTTTGCCCACTTTTTGATGGGGTTGTTTGTTTTTTTTATTGTATCTTTGTTTGAGTTCTTTGTAGATTCTGGATATTAGCCCTTTGTCAGATGAGTAGATTGCAAAAATTTTCTCCCATTCTGTAGGTTGCCTGTTCACTCTGATGGTAGTTTCTTTTGCTGTGCAGAAGCTCTTTAGTTTAATGAGATCCCATTTGTCAATTTTGGCTTTTGTTGCCATTGCTTTTGGTGTTTTAGACATGAAGTCCTTGCCCATGCCTATGTCCTGAATGGTACTACCTAGGTTTTCTTCTAGGGTTTTTATGGTATTAGGTCTAACATTTAAGTCTCTAATCCACCTTGAATTAATCTTCATATAAGGAGTCAGGAAAGGATCCAGTTTCAGCTTTCAACTTATGGCTAGCCAATTTTCCCAGCACCATTTATTAAATAGGGAATCCTTTCCCCATTTCTTGTTTAGCTCAGGTTTGTCAAAGATCAGATGGCTGTAGATGTGTGGTATTATTTCTGAGGACTCTGTTCTGTTCCATTGGTCTATATCTCTATTTTGGTACCAGTACCATGCTGTTTTGGTTACTGTAGCCTTGTAGTATAGTTTGAAGTCAGGTAGCGTGATGCTTCCAGCTTTGTCCTTTTGACTTAGGATTGTCTTGGCAATGCAGGCTCTTTTTTGGGTCCATATGAACTTTAAAGCCGTTTTTTCCAATTCTGTGAAGAAAGTCATTGGTAGCTTGATGGGGATGGCATTGAATCTATAAATAACCTTGGGCAGTATGGCCATTTTCACGATATTGATTCTTCCTATCCATGAGCATGGTATGTTCTTCCATTTGTTTGTGTCCTCTTTGATTTCACTGAGCAGTGGTTTGTAGTTCTCCTTGAAGAGGTCCTTTACATCCCTTGTAAGTTGGATTCCTAGGTATTTTATTCTCTTTGAAGCAATTGTGAATGGAAGTTCATTCATGATTCAGCTCTCTGTTTGTCTGTTACTGGTGTATAAGAATGCTTGTGATTTTTGCACATTAATTTTGTATCCTGAGACTTTGCTGAAGTTGCTTATCAGCTTAAGGAGATTTTGGGCTGAGACAAAGGGGTTTTCTAAATATACAATCATGTCATCTGCAAACAGGGACAATTTGACTTCTTCTTTTCCTAACTAAATACCCTTGATTTCTTTCTCTTGCCTGATTGCCCTAGCCAGAACTTCCAACACTATGTTGAATAGGAGTGGTGAGAGAGGGTATCCCTGTCTTGTGCCAGTTTTCATAGGGAATTTTTCCAGGTTTTGCCCATTCAGTATGATATTAGCTGTGGGTTTGTCATAAATAAGTCTTATTATTTTGAGGTACGTTCCATCAATACCGAATTTATTGAGCGTTTTTAGCATGAAGGGCTGTTGAATTTTGTCAAAAGCCTTTTCTGCATCTATTGAGACAATCATGTGGTTCTTGTCTTTGGTTCTGTTTATATGCTGGATTACGTTTATTGATTTGCAAATGTTGAACCAGCCTTGCATCCCAGGGATGAAGCCCACTTGATCATGGTGGATAAGCTTTTTGATGTGCTGCTGAATCCGGTTTGCCAGTATTTTATTGAGGATTTTTGCATCGATGTTCATCATGGATATTGGTCTAAAATTCTCTTTTTTTGTTGTGTCTCTGCCAGGCTTGGGTATCAGGATGATGTTGGCCTCATCAAATGAGTTAGGGAGGATTCCCTCTTTTTCTATTGATTGGAATAGTTTCAGAAGGAATGGTAGCAACTCATCCTTGTACCTCTGGTAGAATTCAGCTGTGAATCCATCTGGTCCTGGACTTTTTTTGGTTGGTAGGCTATTAATTATTGCTTCAATTTCAGAGCCTGCTATGGGTCTATTTAGGGATTCAACTTCTTCCTGGTTTAGTCTTGGAAGAGTGTAAGTGTCCAGGAAATTATCCATTTCTTCTAGATTTTCTAGTTGATTTGCGTAGAGGTGATTACAGTATTCTCTGATGGTAGTTTGTATTTCCGTGGGGTGGTGGTGATATCCCTTTTATCATTTTTTGTTGCATCTATTTGATTCTTCTCTCTTTTCTTCTTTATTAGTCTTGCTAGCTGTCTGTCAATTTTGTTGATCTATTCAAAAAACCAACTCCTGGATTCATTGATTTTTGGAGGGTTTTTTGTGCCTCTATCTCCTTCAATTCTGTTCTGATCTTAGTTATTTTTTGCCTTCTGCTAGCTTTTGAATGTGTTTGCTCTTGCCTCTCTAGTTCTTTTAATTGTGATGTTAGAGTGTCAATTTTAGATCTTTCCTGCTTTCTCTTGTGGGCATTTAGTGCTATAAATTTCCCTCTACACACTGCTTTAAATGTGTCCAGAGATTCTAGTATGTTGTATCTTTGATCTCATTGGTTTCAAAGAACATCTTTATTTCTGCCTTCATTTCATTATATACCCAGTAGTCATTCAGGAGCAGGTTGTTCAGTTTCCATGTAGTTGAGTGGTTTTGATTGAGTTTCTTAGTCCTGAGTTCTAGTTTGATTGCACTGTGGTCTGAGAGACAGTTTGTTATAATTTCTGTTCTTGTACATTTGCTGAGGAGTGCTTTACTTCCAATTATGTGGTCAATTTTGGAATAAGTGCGATGTGGTGCTGAGAAGAATGTATATTCTGTTGATTTGGGCTGGAGAGTTCTATAGATGTCTATTAGGTCCACTTGGTGCAGAGATGAGTTCAATTCCTGGATATCCTTGTTAACTTTCTGTCTCGTTGATCTGTCTAATGTTGACAGTGGAGTGTTGAAGTCTCCCATTATTATTGTATGGGAGTCTAAGTCTCTTTGTAAGTCTCTAAGGACTTGCTTGATGAATCTGGGTGCTCCTGTATTGGGTGCATATATATTTAGGATAGTTAGCTCTTCCTGTTGAATTGATCCCTTTACCATTATGTAATGGCCCTCTTTGTCTCTTTTGATCTTTGATGGTTTAAAGTCTGTTTTATCAGAGATTAGTACTGCAACCCCTGCTTTTTTTTGTTCTCCATTTGCTTGGTAGATCTTCCTCCATCCCTTTATTTTGAGCCTATGTATGTCTCTGCATGTGAGATGGGTCTCCTGAATACAGCAGACTGATGGGTCTTGACTCTTTATCCAGTTGGCCAGTCTGTGTCTTTTAATGGGAGCATTTAGTCCATTTACACTTAAGGTTACTATTGTTATGTGTGAACTTGATCCTGCCATTATGATATTAACTGGTTATTTTGCTCGTTAGTTGATGCAGTTTCTTCCTGGCCTTTATGGTCTTTACATTTTGGCATGTTTTTGCAATGGCTGGTACCGGTTCTTCCTTTCCATGTTTAGGGCTTCCTTCAGGGTCTTTTGTAAGGCAGGCCTGGTGGTGACAAAATCTCTAAGCATTTGCTTATCTGTAAAGGATTTTATTTCTCCTTCACTTATGAAACTTAGTTTGGCTGGATATGAAATTCTGGGTTTAAAATTCTTTTCTTTAAGAATGTTGAATATTGGCCCCCACTCTCTTCTGGCTTGTAGAGTTTCTGCCGAGAGATCTGCTGTTAGTCTGATGGGCTTCCCTTTGCGGGTAACTGGACCTTTCTCTCTGGCTGCCCTTAAGATTCTTTCCTTCATTTCAACTTTGGTGAATCTGGCAATTATGTGTCTTGGAGTTGCTCTTCTCGAGGAGTATCTTTGTGGCATTCTGTGTATTTCCTGAATTTGAATGTTGGCCTGCCCTACTAGGTTGGGGAAGTTCTCCTGGATGATATCCTGAAGAGTGTTTTCCAACTTGGTTCCATTTTCCCCCTCAATTTCAGGCGCCCCAATCAGACGTAGATTTGGTCTTTTTACATAATCCCATACTTCTTGCAGGCTTTGTTCATTTCATTTTCTTCTTTTTTCTTTTGGTTTCTCTTCTCGCTTCATTTCATTCATTTGATCCTCAATCGCTGATACTCTTTCTTCCAGTTGATCGAGTCGGTTACTGAAGCTTGTGCATTTGTCACGTATTTCTCGTGTCATGGTTTTCATCTCTGTCATTTCGTTTATGACCTTCTCTGCATTAATTATTCTAGCTGTCAATTCTTCCACTCTTTTTTCAAGATTTTTAGTTTCTTTGCGCTGGGTATGTAATTCCTCCTTTAGCTCTGAGAAGTTTGATGGACTGAAGCCTTCTTCTCTCATCACGTCAAAGTCATTCTCTGACCAGCTTTGATCCGTTGCTGGCGATGGGCTGCGCTCCTTTGCAGGGGGAGATGTGCTCTTATTTTTTCAATTTCCAGCTTTTCTGCCCTGCTTTTTCCCCATATTTGTGTTTTTTTGTGCCTCTGGTCTTTGATGATGGTGAGGTACTGATGGGGTTTTGGTATAGGTGTCCTTCCTGTTTGATTGTTTTCCTTCTAACAGTCAGGATCCTCAGCTGTAGGTCTGTTGGAGATTCCTTGAGGTCCACTCCAGACCCTGTTTGCCTGGGTATCAGCAGCAGAGTTTGCAGAAGATAGAATATTGCTGAACAGTGAGTGTACCTGTCTGATTCTTACTTTGGAAGATTCCTCTCAAGGGTGTATTACACCCTGTGAGGTGTGGGGTGTCAGACTGCCCCTAGACGGGGATGTCTCCCAGTTAGGCTACTCAGAGGTCAGGGACCCACTTGAGCAGGCAGTCTGTCCATTCTCAGATCTCAACCTCCGTGTTGGGAGATCCACTGCTCTCTTCAAAGCTGTCAGACAGAGTCGCTTGCGTCTGCAGAGGTGTCTGCTGCTTTTGTTGTTGTTGTTGTTAACTGTGCCCTGTCCCAGAGGTGGAGTCTACAGAGACAGGCAGGTTTCCTTGAGCTGCTGTGAGCTCCACCCAGTTGGAGCTTTCCAGCGGCTTTGTTTACCTACTTAAGTGTCAGCAATGGCGGGCGCCCCTCCCCCAGCCTCGCTGCTGCCTTGGGGTTAGATCGCAGACTGCTGTGTTAGCAATGAGGGAGGCTCCGTGGCCGTGGGACCCTCCTGGCCAGGTGTGGGATATATTTTCCTGGTGTGCCCATTTGCTTAAAGCGCAGTATTGGGGTGGGAGTTACCTGATTTTCCAGGTGTTGTTTGTCTCAGTTCCCCTGGCTAGGAAAAGGGATTCCCTTCCCCCTTGCACTTCCCAGGTGAGGCGATGCCTCACCCTGCTTCACCTCTTGCTGGTCAGGCTGCAGCAGCTGACCAGCACTGATTTTCCAGCACTCCCTAGTGAGATGACCCCAGTACCTCAGTTGATAATGCAGAAATCACCGTTCTTCTGTGTCTCTTGCACTGGGAGTTGGAGACTGGAGCTATTCCTATTCGGCCATCTTGCTCCAACTCCCGATTTTATTTATTTTTTTGAGACGTTATCTCACTTTGTCACCCAGGCTGGAGAGCAGTGGCATGATCTCAGCTCACTGAAACCTCTGCCTCCCGGGTTCAAGCAATTCTCCTGCCTCAGCCTCCCGATTAGCTGGGACTACAGGTGTGCACCACCACAGCCAGCTAATTTTTGTATTTTAGTAGAGACAAGGTTTCACCATGTTGGCCAGACTAGTCTCCAACTCCTGACCTCAAGTGATCCGCCCACCTTGGCCTCTCAAAGTGCTGGAATCACAGGCATGAGCCACCACACCCAGCTGTACATACCATTTTAAAAGTATAAGTTGTTTATTCATTATAATAATTTCATATTTGTCTATATTTGTTAGCACGCTAATTTAGGATATTCAACCATTATTGATGTCCACTAAACTTAATTTTTAATACCGATCCAAAAATAATTTTTGTCTTCACTAAAGAGGATTATTAAGTATGTTATCTAGCAGAACTATCTCTGTAAGTCTCTAAAATTGGATTAACACATAAAACATATTTAAATAATCATTTATTTTTATTTTTGCTCTAAATTATGTAGAAACAAATGGACTATTTTAAAGACAAAGGTATATCATACTTTCTGTTTCTTAGGTTTCCCTATTCAAGTTAAATTGGAATAGTGTTTTGGAAGTGTGCTAACTACCATCATCCAGGAATGAAGTTAGGGTATTATAAAGCAAAGGAATTTTTTTCAATATAATCACTTGATTTCAGATGATACTACTATAAAGTACCTATTTCTTCATTTTTGACTCTACCACAACAATATTTTTTGGACATCTGAGGATGTGTGTATTTGTGTTTGTGTATCTCCAATCAATTGATTGTAAGCATCCATGTCTAACACATATTTAAAACATACTAACTCAAAGAATGCATATACCCAGCATGTGTACTAGGCCAGATGACATTTCCAGCCTGGTATCAAGAATGGGTGAATATGTTGACTTGGACTCAATATTTGGCTGGGTCTGTCATTTTTTTCCCTGCCATAATAACAAATAATCCTACCACACATTTGCACTGTACAAAAATACTGATGGATAGGCGTGTTGTCTTTTTTATTGCTCGTAAAACTATGCTCTATTTACTGGTGACTTACCTTTAAAAGATAAATTTGGTTAGGATGGGAGGAAGTTAAATCATAAGCTCCCTCTTTCTTATATCACTAGTCATTTCAACAACCTAAAAGAGTTTATACCAACATACCAAATAACTTTTCTCCTGCTCAGTGGTTTAATCCATTGAGTCTCAAAGTTAGCATTACTGCTCTTATATTTATTTTTTAACAATCCTTGGGCAATTTCTTTTTAACTGTGTTCAAAATACAATTTCACAGTATTCCATTCACAGCTGCAGAGGTTACTTGTAGGCAGGCTTGAAATGCATAAATAAAAGGATTTGCAAGTGGTTTAATAACTTGAAATAAATCATTCACAGAGATTATTTTTCAAAAGTTTCATTTATATGAATTTATTGCATCTTAATACATGTAGGTTATGTATACAATTTGATTATATAGAAAATTTGTTGACTTTTTGCAATCATATTATAGCATAATATTTTAGAATTATCTAAGTATCATTAATTACTTTTTGAACATATTTTCTTTTTAAAACAGTTTTAGATTTACAGAAAATTTAAAAACATATTAAAGAGATTTATCATACACCATTCACTCAGTTTCACCTATTATTAATTTCCTACATGACTGTATTTGTTATCATTAATGAACAAATATTAATACACTCAGTAAACTCCATAGTTTTTAGCATGAAGGGCTGTTGAATTTTGTCACGGGTCTTTTCTACATCTATTGAAATAATCATGTGGTTTTCGTCATTGGCGTTGGTTCTGTTTATGTGATGGATTATGCTTATGTATTTGCATATATTGAAACAGCTTTCCATACCAGGGATGAAGCCTAGTTGCCAGTATTTTATTAAGGATTTTCACATCAATGTTCATCAGGGATATTGGCCTGAAATTCATTTTTTGTTGTGTCTCTGTGAGGCTTTGGTATCAGGATAACGCTGCCCTCATAAAAAGAGTTAGGGAGGATTCCTTCTTTTTCTATTGGTTGGAATAGTTACAGAAGGAATGGTAACAGCTCCTCTTTGTACCTCTGGTGGAATTCAGCTATGAATCAATCTGGTCCTGGATTTTTTTTTTTGGGGGGGGGTGCTGGTATGCTATTAATTATTGCCTTAGTTTCAGAACCTGTTATTGGTCTATTCAAAGATTCAACTTCTTCCTGGTTTAGTCTTGGGAGGGAGTAAGTGTCCAGGAATTTATCCGTTTCTTCTTCATTTTCTAGTTTATTTGCATTCATGGTATTCTCTGATGGTAGTTTTTATTTCTGTGAGATTGGTGGTGATATCCCCTTTACCATCTTTTATTGCATCTATTTGATTCCTCTCTCTTTTCTTCTTTATTAGTCTTGTTAGCGGTCTATCTATTTTGTTGATCTTTTCAAAAACTAGCTCTTGGATTGATTGGGTTTTTTTTTGTGTGTTTTTTTTTTTTTTTAACTTTTTTGTGTGTTTCTATCTCCTTTAGGTCTGCTCTTATCTTAGTTACTTCTTGGCTTCTGCTAGCTTTTCAATTTACTTCATCTTGCTTCTCTAGTTCTTTAAATTGTGATATTAGGGTGTCGATTTTAGGTCTTTCTTGCTTTCTCTTGTGGGCATTTAGCACTATAAATTTCCCTCTACACACTGCTTTAAATATGTCCCAGAGATTCTGGTATGTTGTGTCTTTGTTCTCTTGGTTTCGGAGCATCTTTATTTCTGTCTTCATTTCATTATTTATCCAATAGTCATTCAGGAGCAGGTTGTTTAGTTTCCTTTTAGTTGTGCAGTTTTGAGAGAGCTTATTAATCCTGAGTTCTAATTTGATTGCACTGTGGTCTGAGAGACATTTTGTTGTGATTTCTGTTATTTTATGTTTGCTAAGGAGTGTTTTACTTACAATTATGTGGTCAATTTTAGAATAATTACGATATGGTGCTGAGAAGAATGCATATTCTGTTGACTTGGGGTGGAGAGTTCTGTATATTAGGTCCGCTTGCTCCAGAGTTGAGTCCAAGTCCTGGATATCCTTGTTAACTTTCTGTCTCATTGATCTGTCTAATATTAACAATAGGGTGTTAAAATTTCCCATTATTATTGTCTGGGAGGCTAAGTCTCTTTGTAGGTCTCCAAGAACTTGCTTTATGAATCTCGGTGCTCCTGTATTGGGTGCGTATATAGTTAGGATAGTGAGCTCTTCTGAATTGATCCCTTACCATTGTGTAGTGGCCTTCTTTGTCTCTTGATCTTTGTTTGTTTAAAGTCTGTTTTATCAGAGACTAGCATTGCAACCTCTGTTTTTTTTTTTTTTTTTTTTTTTTTTTTTTTTTTTTTTTTTTTTTTTTTAGCTTTCCATTTGCTTGGTAGATCTTCCTCCCTTTATTTTGAGCCTATGTGCATCTTTGCATGTGAAATGGTTCTCCTGAATACAGCACACTGATAGGTCTTGACTCTTTATCCCATTTGTCAGTCTGTGTCTTTTAATTGAGGTATTTAGCCTGTTTACATTTAAGGTTAATATTGTTATGTGTGAATTTGATCCTGTCATTATTATGTTAGCTGGTTATTTTGCCCATTAATTGATGCAGTTTCTTCCCAGCATTGATGGTCTTTATAATTTTCATGTTTTTGCAGTGGCTGGTGCCAGTTGTTTCTTTCCATGTTTAGTGCTTCCTACAGGAGCTCTTGTAAGGCAGGACTAGTGGTGACAAAGATCTCTCAGCATTTGCTTTTCTGTAAAGGATGCTATTTCTCCTTCACTTATGAAGCTTAGTTTGACTGGATATGAAATTCTGGGTTGAAAATTCTTTTCTTTAAGAATGTTCAATATTGGCCCCCACTCTCTTCTGGCTTGGATTGCTCTTCTTGAGGAGTATCTTTTTGGTGTTCTCTGTATTTACTGAATTTGAATGCCTGCCTAGCTAGGTTAGGGAAGTTCTCCTGAAAATATCCTGGAGAGTGTTTTCTAACTTGATTCCATTCTCCCCGTCACTTTCCAGTACACCAATGAAACATATATTTGGTCTTTTCACATAGTCCCTTATTTCTTGGAGACTTTGTTCTTTTCTTTTCATTATTTTTTCTCTAATCTTGTCTTCCTACTTTATTTCATTGATTTCGTCTTCAATCACTGATATCTTTTCTTCCACTTGATCAAATTGGTTATTGAAGCTTGTGCATGTGTCACAAAGTTCTCATGCTATGGTTTTCAGCTCCATGAGGTCATTTAAGGTCTTCTCTACACTGTTTATTCTAGTTATTCATTTGTCTAACATTTTTTCAAGGTTTTTGCTTCCTTGCAATGGGTTAGAACATACTCTTTTAGCTTGCAGAAATTTGTTATTAACAACCTTCTGAAGCCTAGTTCTGTCAACTCATCAAACTCATTATCTATCCAGTTTTGTTCCCTTGCTGGTGAGGAGCTACGATCCTTTGGAGGAGAAGAGGCTCTCTGGTTTTTGGAATTTTCAGTTTTTCTGCTCTGGTTTCTCCCCATCTTTGTGGTTTTATCTACCTTTTTGGTCTTTGATGTTGGTGACCTACAGATGGAGTTTTGGTGTCGATGTCTTTTTGTTGAGATTGATGCTATTCCTTTCTGTTCGTTAGTTTTCCTTCTAAGAGTCAGGCCTCTCAGCTGCAGGTATGTTGGAGTTTGCTGGAAGTCCACTCCAGATCCTATTTGCCTGGGTATCACCAGCAGAGGCTGCAAAACAACAAATATTGCTGCCTGATCCTACCTCTGGAAGCCTCATCCCAGAGGGGCTCCTGCCTGTTTGAGGTGTCTGTTGGCCCCTGCTGGGAGGTGTCTCCCAGTCAGGCTACATGGAGGTCAGAGACCCACTTGAGGAGGCAGTCTGTCCATTCTCAGAGCTCGAACACCATGCTGAGAGAACCACTACTCTCTTCAGAGCTGTCCGACAGGGATGTTTAAGTCTGCAGAAGCTGTCTGCTGCCTTTTTTCTGCTATGCCCTGACCCCACAAGTGGAATCTAGAGAGGCAGTAGGCCTGGCTGAGCTGTGGTGGACTCTGCCCAGTTTGAGTTTTCCAGCCACTTTGTTTACACTGTGAGCTACTCAAGCCTCAGCAGTAGGGACTCCCCTAACCCCATCAAGCTGCAGTGTCGCAGGTTGATCTCAGAGTGCAGCATTAGCAGTGAGTCAGGCTCTGTGGGCATGGGACCCACTGATCCAGGCACGGTAGTATATCTCTTGTTCTGCTGGTTGCTAATCATGGGAAAATCACAATATTTGGTCAGGAGTGTATTGTTTCTCCAGGTACAGTCTATCATGGCTTCCCTTGGCTAGGAAAGGGAAATCCCCTGAACCCTTGTACTTCCCAGGGAGGTGATACCCCACCCTGCTTCAGCTTGCCCTCCATGGGCTTCACCCACTGTCCAAACAGTCCCAGTGAGATGAACCAGGTACCTCAGTTGGAAATGCAGAAATTCCCCTTCTTCTGCATCGATCTCACTGGGAGCTGCAGACTGGAACTGTTCCTATTTGGCCACCTTGGAATTCACTAACACTTTTAATTCCTCAATTATTTCACTATTTCAATAATGTTATAAAGTTGATATCAATGCAACTGTTCATCTTTCAAACTTATCATTATACATTTATATTTCTTCATATTTTTATTGCTTTCTAATTTATTTCTTTTTATTGCAGAATAATATTCCTTTGTAGAGATGTACCACAGTCTATAGTTCCATTTGCATTTGAGGGACATCTTGATTGCTTTCAGTTTGGAAGTTATGAATAAAGCTGTTATAAATGTAAGCCTATAAGTTTATGTTTGAATATTTTTTTAACCAATTAAGTATCTAGGAGAACAAATGAAGGATCATATAACAAAACTGTATTTATCTTTGTAAGAGACTGACAAACTGTCTTCCAAAGTGTATCATTTTGCATTTTCACAAGCAATGAATGAGAATTCTATTTGCTATACATTCTCACCAGTATTTAGCATTATCAGGTTTTGGGGATTATAAACATTTTATGTAGTATGTGGTGATGTCTCATTGTTGTTTTAATTTGCAATTTCACAATGACAAGTGATAATGAACATCATTTTTGTTTAATTATAATCTGCCTATTTCCTTTGGAAAGAAGTCTGTTACGATATTTTGCTGATTTTAATTAATGTTTTGTGTTTTAATAGTGTCATTTCTCCATTTTTTTTCCTCTTTACTGTTGCATTGGATCCTTTGGGTATTTTTTCTTTCAACGTAACTTTAAAATCAGTTTTCCAATATTCACAAAATGCCTTGCTGGGATTTTCATGGGTATTGTGTTTAATCCATAAATTAAGATGAAAAAAATTACACCTTAATATTAAGTATTTCATTATATGATGATAAGTAACGCTCCATGTTTTTAGAGTTTCTTGGATTTATTGTACCAGAGTTTTAATTTTCCACATATAGTTTTTGTAGGTATAACTAAAATATTCATTTTGTGATGCTATTGTAAATGACATCTTGTGTTTAATTTAAAATCCCAATTGTTAATTGCTGGTGTATAGAAAAGAAGTTAAGCAATAATAGTTTAAAAAAATTATGCAGAATTTGGGTGATTGGAAGTGAAGAGAATTCTTTGTGAATGTAAATGAACAATGGTGGTCTACTGGTGGGTTACAGAAATCCCCATTTGTAAGATTTACAAAGCGGGCAGAAATGTATTTGTGTTCTCTTCCTATAATAGTATCCTATAGAAGTATCATGTTCCCAGAAAAATAAATAAGTATATGTCATATCTATGGAAAGCATTAGATAGATGCAAGTTTTCACTTACTCTTTCATGGTGTTGGAATATTCCCATGTGAATGAGAAATTTCCTATGGGAATAAGAGGTCCATGGAAAGAAGGGAGAAAGTGTTGCCCTAACAATGGTTTTTGAAGCACTGAGAAATCCATGAGCTGTCACTAAAAGAAATGATGGATAGATGAAATAGAGTCAAAGATGACCTTTGATTTAGCAAGTATCAGCCTCTAGGAATTTTGTGGCGTGCCTGAGAAAATGGAGATAAGACAATGGTTGATAGCAATGTTTTATCTCTTTAGAATATGAATCACATATCTTTCCTAAGCAGTTTACTACTGTTTCTAGAAATAATTTATTCTTAAAAAAAAACTCATCAGGGTGAACATTTTGATTTTTGCTTTGCTTTCTAGATTCCAAGTATAATTAAAAATTTTTAAATTACAATCTACTTGAAAACAAAACTGGTTCTGTGGATTACTTCAAAACAATCCACTTTTGAGGATTTTTTAAAAAGTAGTTAGTAAAGATAATATTGATGTGGTTTACAAATACACAAATGTGTCTATAAAATAAAAATAGTCGTCTTACCAGTGTTCTTTTAAAATGTCTATAACACCCAGTATTTTTTCACATTTTGCACAAAGTGTGGAATGTTTATTATGTTGATGCCACCAAGATACCTAACATTAATTTTCCAAAACTATCTATACTAAGAAAAATGTATTCAAAATAAGATATAAATTTCATTGAGCAAAATGGCCTAAAATGTACCCTTGAGTATGTGAGCTATACTATGGTACACATTTGTCAATGTTTTACAGAACACAAATTATTTAAATAACCCTCAGTTTCTAAATATGCCACAAAGATAAATAAGTAATCTTACTACACATAACATTTTTATAGACCTCCCACTGTCTGAAAGATGGACCTCTTTAATATCCCAAACCATAACTGACTGGCTAAGGCCACCTGTTCAGCAATTTCAAAGCCATTCATTTGTATAAAATAAACAAGCATAAAATAAGCATACTCTTTGCAGAATATATAAAAATGTACTCTAATGAGAAGTATCAGCAGAAAATAAAAAAGGGGAAACTATGATCTTAAAACATAATTTTGTCAAACAGCTAATATAGTATATCCATTGCAAACTTAATAAATATGACTTTCTTTTCTAAATACATCATAGTATGAAAATGAAAGGCTTTTAGATTGGGTAGATCTGTCATTTGCCAGGTGTGCTATGTCTGAAAAAATATATTTATTCTCTAAACTTTTATTTCTGCATCATTAAGTAATGCTTACTTCATGTTTCTTGCAAATATTAAATAACAAAATTAATGAAAAAATGACTAATTACTGGGATAATAGAAAAATTCAATAAACGTTAGCCATTTTTGAAATAAATCTTGTAAAATGAGTTGCACTGAAAAATGTCTTACCACACCATACATATATATATTTTCATCATCATGCATATTTTGTGAAGTTCCTTGAACAAAAAAATTAATTAATTTTAATAATTGATGGTGTCATTATAAATATTATTAGAATTAAAATAAATATTTTAAATTGTTGTAACTGAGTACCAAGCCATTTCTTAGTGTAGAACAATAACCATTCTTCTATGCTTTTAATTTCTGTGGTTCAGGAATTTGGGCAGGGCGCTCCTGGAGAGTTCTCTATTGGGATGCCTAATATTCTGTTAAATGTCAGCTGGGGCTATGATAATCTGAAAACTTTAGTATAGGCATCCATAATGGCTGACAAACAAGACTGGTGGATAATGCCTTCTGTTTTCCACAAACTCTGCCAGCACTCTTGACTAGAGCACAAATACATGGCTTCTTCAGCATGGTGGTCTCAGAAGATATGGATTTTCTCAGAGAAAATTTATAAATATAGCCAAGTAGAAGTTATAAGGCTTTTCATCCTAGCTTTCAAAGCCCTAAGGACCACACTGTAGTCACAAGCTATCTTAGATTCAAGAGAAGGGCAACATAGATGATCATATCTGAATTGGATAAGAGGCTGGTTTAAATTGTGAAAGTATGTGGAGGATTGGATATAGACTTGAGTCACTTCTGTGTATGAGGTCACCCTTCAGAGAAAAGTTATGTATTCATTTCTGTCCCCTGACTTGCTTGGGAAAGGTTCAAGTTTTCTGTTGAGCCAGGCCTGTGTTTATTTGGTCACCTGTACTGTGATCAGATAAGTAAGTATATATAATTCAAGAGTGAAATATTAGGGGTTTTAAGGAACACAAATTTTATAAAGAACAGATATAGAACATTTCCCAATTAATTTTATTTATAATACTGTATCAATCAATACATAATATTTATGAATAATGTTATTGAGAAACATGTACCTGAGGAAAAAGTTTCATTTTTCAAAAGAAGAGAGAGACAAAATAAAGAAATAATGTTTAAAACAATTAACAGAAGAAACACTAACAAAAATAATATAAAACAGAAAAAGATTTTTAAATGTTTATACAAAGTAAAAGAAAATATGTGAAAATTTTAAACACATTTTAAGATGAATTGCTTCTTTGATTTTATCTTTATATTTTAAGAGCTTATTAACTGCTATAAAAAACTACTGTAATTTTTCATATAAAAAGAAACTAGGCATTCAGTTCTTGTGAACATGTTTTTACAAAATACAAACATTGCTTAAATCTGCAAAATATTTTCTGCTACTTAGTGAAGCAATACCACCAACTGTCATAAGTACGTAGGTACTATAGCTGCATTATATTCCCTTTAAAAATAAACTCAGTAAATGAAACTTAAGAATTTTATGTAACAATATATATGTAGATCCAGAAAATCTCATCCTAAAACATTACGTGTAGATATAATTTGTAATTCAGATTTTTTTGAATTTCAGAAATAGATGTAATATGTAGGTGTACCATATGTTATATAATACAACTTTTAGGGTCTAGGGAATCACCTCCCTATCAAACATATTCATGTTTCTTCAAATAAATTTATGAATATTCACAAATATAGAATAAAGTACATCATATTCAAGTCAAATCAAATTTTGTAACATCAGTAATGAACACCTTTTTTAAGAATATTACTGCTTTTAGATTTTTAGATGAGAAATTGTAGGCCTGAATGTATGAAGTAGCATCTCTTTTTTTCAATATATATACCTGTGTGTGTGTGTCTGTGTGTGTGTGTGTGTGTGGATTCAATATAAGTTTATGAATGTTTACAATATATAGAATAAAAGTACATTAAATTCATGTTAAATCAATTATATAACATCAGTAATAAACACTTCTTGTCAGAATATTGTAGTTTTTGGATTTTCAGATAAGGAATTTTGAAAAAATATACATATTGAATATATATATATACACACACATGCAGAAACATACTTTTTGTTTTCTTTTGTCATTTATATCTAATTTATTCCTGAATAGTGAATACATTACACATATAATGTGTATAATATATGCACTATATATGGTTGTGTATATATGTGTATGTGTGTATGTATATATATATATATATATCTATTTAATGGAAGAACAAAGCAAAATAAAATTATAGATATCCACATTTTAGAAATAACATTAGGAAAACAAATATTAAGCAAAATTAACCATAGGTAAATTTGAATTTTGCTCATATTGGTAATAGATTGTAATAGATTTTAGGATAGGTCCCTAGATGGCTTTGGCTGACACAGTTCTTGCCCCTCCTTTTTGCAATTCTTTGAATGCTTACATATTTTAGCACAACTGCAATATATACCAAGAATGCAACATCATGAGGTAAGAGAGAAGTTTCTGGTATATCCCAGGCTGTGTTAGCCCATTTGCATTGCTGTAAAGAAATACCAGACACAGAGTTTATAAAGAAAGGAGGCTTATTTGGCTCACAGTTCTTCAGGCTATACAGAAGGCATAGTGGCAGCATCTGGTTCTGCTGAGTTTCTTAGGAAGCTTTCAATAATAATGGAAGGCAAAGGGAGCCAGCATATCACATGGCAAGAGAGGGAGTAAGAGAGATGAGGAAGCTCCAGGCTCTTTTAAACAACCAGATCTCCTATAAACTCATAGAGTGAGAACTCACTCATTACCATGAGAACGTCTCCAAGCCATTCACCAGAAATCCAACCACTAATCCAAACACTTCCCAACAGGACCCACCTCCAATGTTGAGAATGACATTTCAACATGAGATTTATTACACCTGTAACTCCAGCACTTTGGGAAGCTGAGACAGGAGGATTGCTTGAGCCCAAGAATTCAAGGCTGCAGTGAGCTAAGATCCGCCGCTGTAGCCTGGGCAGCAGAGTGAGATCCTGTCTCAAAGCATGAACAAAGAAACAAACAAACGAAACTATGAGATTTGGAAGGGACAAACATCTAAACCATATCACAGTCTATGTCCTTATTCCTCCTATGGCAGGATATTCTGCAACACTCAAGTATATAACCAAGTATATATTAAGCCAAGTGTGTAACCCCAGTACAGAGTGCTCTTTGTGGCCTCTGAGCTGTGGCATGACATGGGGCATGTACAGACAAGATTCCATCTACTCTGGTTAGCATGCCTGAGCCTTCAGAGACCAACTCACTAAAAATCCTAGGCTTTTACTGTCCCTTGCTGCCTATTTATGAGTAATAAATTTACTTCCCTCAACTTGTACTGTCCATGTTCTGCCTTACTGGGCTTGTGAAAACAGTAAAAACTGCAGTCCAAGATTCAGTGGGCTGAAGTGGTAATCTCTCCACAGTGAACCTGTTTCACACACACACACAAACTGCATATGAATATTATAGAAGTTCATGCATATTCATGAACAAGTAGAAGCACCCTAGATATTCTTCAACAGCTGAATCTATGAACTGTGGTATAGCCATACAATTACGTATTATTCTCAGATAAAAATAAATGAACTATTAAGCAACATAAACAACAAAATAGATTAATCTTATATATAAATGTATTGATAAGTGAAAAAATATGGTCTGAAAAGGCTCCTTACTGTACAATTCCAATTATTCAATATTTTATCAAAGGCAAAACTGCAACTATAGTTAAAGGATTAGTGGTTGCCAGACCAAATTCCATCTGCTCTGGGCATCTTTCCTGAGCTTGGTGGATTGGCTTGCCATGGATACTAGGCTTCTGTTTATCTATGCTGTCTCTGTATGAGTAATAAATCTGCTTTGCCTGAAAGTACTCTGTCTTTCTGAACTCATGTAACTGGTAAAGAACCTATGCACAGGTACATTAGATGAGGTAAAAGGAGAATTTTGTCCAGTTATGCTACTATCTAATCTATGGCAAGTTTCATTTTAGCGTGAGTGAGTTTAGGCAAATTACTAAAACTATACTTTTTTTCTTTGAAATGATAATTTTACATTCTAGAATGAGAATGTTGGATTGATAAACTCTCAGTTCTTTTATCTAAAATTTTTTAACAGGGTTATCATAACTACTGTTTCAGAACATGTTATTTTAATCATGTTTATTAAAATATCCACTGCAAAATGAAAACAAATCTGGATTTAGGTAAGGAAACTTTAATTAGAAATACTATTGTGATAAGGAGAGTAATTCAAAGTCAAAATATACAAGCATTTCAAATCAAACAGAGTCATTCAATTTATAGAAGAGCAGGCAGTAAATAAGGAGAAATTAAGGAAACGGGAAGTAATTATCAGCAGGGTAAGTGAGGAAAAGTGTCTCTCTGTGGCCAGCCTATTCTCAAGATCGGCTGATAAGAAATCCCGTTATACTTTTTAGTGCTTGTTGAGGCTTCAGAAAAGAGTTAAGAATGTATTAAGGAAAGAGAGAAGGCTGACCAAAGCTTTATCAATACAGAGGATAAGAAATGGATAATTGTGAACACTCGGTAGCAATTATGTCCCATGGAGATGAGTCTCCTTCTCTGAGTATCTTAGCATCCTAAACCAATCTTTCCAGTTACCACTGAATCTTCAGGTCCTTTACTTTACAGACTTTACTTTTACAAGCAGTTTTAGATTCATAAGAAAATTAAGCAGAAGTACAGAGAATTCCCATATACTTCCTGCCCCCTCCAACACACACACGCACAGCCTCTCTCACTATAAACATCCCCCATTAGAGTTGTATGCTTTTACAATTTATGAACTGTATTTGAAACTGGCTCAGCTGTCCCATAGAATGCGTATTTACTGATTTTTGATACATAGAAATTTACCCTCCCACTCTTAAAGACTGAAAGTTGTATTTGTCTTATCTGAGTTTCTTCCTCGTGAAACCAACTTTCTGGCCTCCCAGATAGTATTAAGGAGTTAAAACTTACCAGATCACCATATTTAGACAATGAGACCCCAGTCCCCTCATTCATGATGATTACCTAACCAACAACCTGCTTGTTGACAAACTCATCGGCTTTAACCCTCCCTATTCCTGTTTTGGAGCACATAGGTTGCATTTCTTCTTTGGTATCTAAACCTCTAAATTTATCCAGTTGAGGAGATGGATTTGAGACTCACATCCCAACACTTCAGCTGTAGCCCCTTACTAATGCTTTCATTCATTCCTGGCAGTACTTACTGTCTCTGTGATTGGATTTCTTGTGTGGTGGGCAATGAGACCTAGACCAAACCCCTGGCATTTTGGTAACACACTGACAAATTATTATCACTCAAATTTCATAGTTTACTGTAAATTCTTCTAGACAATGGAACTATTCAGCACTAAAAAATAAATGAGTGGTTGAGCACAGTGGCTCATTCCTGTAATCTCAGCACTTTGGGAGGCTGAGGTGGGCAGATCACTTTTATCAACAAAAGACAGACAAACTCCTAAGCAGACAGGGATGGGTCCCCAGTGAAACCTGATCTTCAAGTCAAAGACAGCCTGAAGCCTGAAAACCAAGTTGCATCTGCTACCAGATGCAGTCTGTGGCCAAAGTGAGAACTTCCTCGATGCCTTTAAAACAATTGAATGGTACTTTTTCCAAGATCACCCATGGACCAATCAGCATACACTCCCTCATTCTGAGCCCATAAAAACCCCAGACTCAGCCTCACAGGCAGCTACCCACTTTCAGGTCCCCTCTCTGCTGGGAGCTTCACTTCAGTCACTCAAAATTATTCTCTGCCCTACTTACTCTCCTGTGTCCACATACCTTATTTCTGTGGGACAAGAACACAGAACTCACTTAGCTGCACGTGGCAGAAACAAATGAGCTTTAACATGCCCCTGTTCACTGAGCTGTAGGCAGCAAAAATGAAAGCGAGAGCTGTAACATTTCCTGGGGACTCAGACATTGGGACTCCCCAAGCAAAAGCTGTAACACCCTTGGGACTCCACAGTTGTTGGCCTCTCTAAGTTTTCAGGCACCACTGCATGCATCACATCTAGATGCCAGCAAACAAAGTGGAAGCTGCTTATGGTACACCTGGTCCATCTGCAGGCTAAGCGTGGAGCTGTGGCAGGCATGAGATCTGGCCCAGTAGTGCAAGCTATGTGCAGCCTGGCAGGCCGAGTGGTTGGAGCAAGGCTGGTAGGCCTGAGCAAGGCCCTGGGTAGAGGTCAGGGTGGCTGCAGAGATTTCCAGCTGTGGAAGCAGCACTGAAAGAATTCTGTAACACTGTAACTTTCCCTCCTGCTCATCCAGCAATAGAGGAGAAAAAGCCACTGGAAGCTATTTCTTCCAGATCACTAAACTACAAATGCTGCAACATTTTGGGGCACTCATCCAGGATTGTCAGAAGGGTAATTAAGTGCTGAACCATGACTTGGATAGCATGGCTGCAGAGAACATAATTGCTGGGGAAGACTGTCAATTCCCTGTCACACTCACTTGTTGAGAATGTTGGCTTTTTTCCAATCCAAATTTTTTTCATGAAGGTCTATCCATAACATGGGATTGGAAGGAGGTCCTGGAGCAATTGAGGGTCTCTGGCTGAGGTTACATGTTGGTGTTACCCAAAGGCCACTGGACTGACTTCAGTCCCCAACAGCCCATTAGGGTGTCAGCACTAGGACCCCCAGCATTTTCTATCTCATTTACTTTTTTTCTTTTGTGGCTGTCATGGCTCATATATGCTGAGACCAGCTCAGTCAGTGGAGACCCTAACCCAGTGGCACTAGAGGAATTAAAGATACACACACAGAAATATAGAGTATGGAGTGGGAAATCAGGGGTCTCAGAGCCTTCAGAGCTGAGACCCTTGAACAGAGATTTACCCACATATTTATTCACAACAAGCCAGTCTTAAGATTTACTAAAAGTATTCCTTATGGCAAATAAAGGGATGGACCCTGGTTAGTTATCTGCAGCATGAACATGTCCTTAAGGCACAGATCACTCATGCTATTGTTTGTGGTTTGAGAACGCCTTGAGGGGTTTTCTGCCCAGGGTGGACCAGGTGTTCCTTGCCCTCATTCCAGTAAACTGACAACCTTCCAACTGGGTGTCAAGGCCATCATGAGCATGCCAGAATGCTGCAGAGATTTTGTTTATGGCCAGTTTTGGGGGCCAGTTTATGGCCATATTTTCAGACCTTTTCCCAACACATACACACACACACACCACTATATATATAATATATATTTGTTGAGGGTGTTGTTGCAAACCACAGAGATAATATAACTGAGTAGAACGTGCACTTGGCTCAGTCATCGCGAGTGTAATTCAGAGCAATGTGGTTTCTGTCTATTCTTAGAAGCAAGGAGGATATTATGATTGTGAGTCTTCATTCCCCTGTTGAAGAAGTTCATTAGCATAGGTCAAGAGGCTACCTCCCCCAAGCACCTTTCCTCCCTTGCATTTAGGTTTGTTGCCCCCACCCCACCATGTCAAGAGTCAACATAGTCCCATAAATGCAGGGAACTTTTACTAAGCAAGGGATTATTTTATTCCTCTTCAAAGGCATTCTATTAGGCCAGGTCCCCAATTCCCAAGACTCCTTTTCTTTCTCTTGTTTGAGAAGAATCTGTTTCTGTACCTGCACTTTACTCCAATGTATCTTCCAAATACTCCAATGTATTTTCCAAACTTCAGTTCAAAGCCCTAAAACGAAAGCTAGATCTGAGGGATCCAGAGACAGTTGACAGCAAAGTGCTAGGCCACTGCACAGGTAAGCAGGAATGTCTCTGCTGACTAGGCCTTTCTGCTTCACGTATGAATAACTTGCTTACATCCATGACAAAGATAAGGTCTAGGGAACCCAAAGGTTACTGATTGTGAAAGGCTAGGGCATAGCATAGGTAAGTGCTATTATTTCTACTGAATAGGCCTTCCTGTTTCATGGGTGAAGGTTGCACTCATCCATGGGTGGTGCCTATAATAGCCACTAGAACTCAGGAAGGAAAGGAGGAAAGAAAGAATAGGACACATTTCTTTCTCTCCCTCGCATATCCTGGGTTTTAGCTGAAGGAGAGAAAGGAACTAAGGCATACATTTCTTTTTCTCTTTCATATGTGTAACAAACCCTCTTCAGCCTGCCCTCCTTTTGAGTGTATGCTGAATCACTGGACCTCTTTTCACTCTCAGACCATGTGGAAAAAAAGATACCTAATATTTATTTGCACGGGGATTTGTCTGGATTATAAATTGCAGAAAGGACAAGCTTGACCTCAGGAAGAAACCATTAATTTTGAAACTATACTGCAGCTGGAACTCTTCTGTAAATACAAAGGCAAATTGTATGAGGTCCTATATGTGGAGGCTATCTTTGCCTTGCAGGATAATCTGGACCTTTGCCAATATTGTAGTATTAATTCCATCCTCCTAGTGGCCATCTCAGGAGAGGCTGCAAAGGGCAATCCCAAGAGACGAAGGAAGCAAACCCCAGAGTTGCCTCCAGTAGGGGAGTAAGCTTCCTCCAGTCCTGCTCCTCTTGGTATACCCCATACTCTCTATTCATGTTTCCTATCAAGCTTGTTCCACCCTAGAAATCCTCATTTTAAGCAGGTTGCAGCCTCTGTCTTGCCCCTATGAGAGATTCCTTGTGAATATGGTCCCATTAATGTCCAGGTACCGTTTTTTCTACAGGGCTTAATCCAGACGTCCCAGAATTTAACCCAAGTATTTTAACTCTCCTGGAAGAATGTTGTGTTACTTTTGAATCAAACCCTACAACTGAGTAGAACGAGCCTTATCCAATTGGAAGAATAGCAGAACCCTTGGAGGACCCTAAATGGGACCTCAATGATAAAATGGGAGAATAGAGCAGGAAATACTTTCAGGTGTGCATACTGGTGGTCTTACAAAGGACTAGAACTAAGCCTCTCAATTACTCTGAGCTATCCATAATCGACCAAAGATAAGATGAGAATCACACTTCCTTTTGAGAAAGGCTAAGATAGGCCCTGGTGAAGCACACCTTTCTATCTCCTGATTCAGTCAAAGGACAATTAATGCTAAAGGATAAGTTTGTTACTCAGGCAGCCCCTGATATCAAGAAGAAGCTGCAGAAACAGCCCATGGGACCAGACAGTAATTTGGAGAACCTCCTGAAAGTGACCACCTTGGTCTTCTACAACAGGGATCATGAGGAAGCCTGAGAGAGAGAGAGAGGAGACACAAGACAAAGGCAGAGGCTGTAGTGGCTGCTTTGCAGACTCTCAAACCTCAGAATAACCAAGATACATCTGATAACTCTTAAAAAATGTGGCAAACCAGAACACTTTAAGAAGGACTGCCCAGGAAGCATGAGGAAGCCATCTCTACTGTCCAATCTATGATGGGGACCACTAAAGGACAGACTGTCCCTGGAGATTCAGGTCACTAGGTCCAGAGCCAGTATTCCAAGTGGTCTAGCAGGACTGACAGGTCCTAGGTTTCCTCTCCTTAGCTTTGAGGGTTCAGACCACCATTACCATCCAGGAGCCCTGGGTGATTCTGAAGGTTAAAAGGAGGAAAGTGGACCTCCTCTTGGATACTGGAGCAGCCATTTCTGTTCTCTTCAATCGAGGCCTCCCCTGCTCTCTTACCATGACCGTAAGAGACATCTCAGAAAAGCCTTTAACCCATTATCTTCCCGAACTCATTAGTTGTAGTTGAGGAGACCTCTTGTTTATCGATGACTTTTTAATCTTGCCTGAAAGCCCAACTACTCGGCTGAGCACGGATATCTTAGCTCGTATGGTGAACCACCATCCTTATGACTCCAAGACACTTTGTCTCCCACTGGTGATGACAGGTATCAATCAAGAAGTTTGGGCATCTCAAAGGAAAATTGGCTGAGCCACAACCACCATACTGGTCTAGATCCATGTTAGAGATCCCACCTTCTTCCCTTACCAGAGACAATATCCCCTAAAAATAGAAGTTAGAAAAGGGCTAGAAGCTATCTTCAAGATAATTTGAAGATCCAGGGCATCCTCAAACCATGCAAAAGCCCTTGTAATATCCTGGTATTGAGAATACAAAAACCCAATGGGTAATGGAGTCTAGTCCAGAAACTTTGTCTCACTAATGAGACTGTTGTTCCAATTCATCTGGTGGTTCCCAATTCCTATACCCTGATAATTCAAATACCTGAGGAAACTAGTATTTGTTCCTGGACCTAAAGGATGCCTTTTTCTTCATATCACTGGACCCTAAAGGATGCCTTTTTCTGCATATCACTATACCCTAACTCCCAATATTTATTTGTGTTCAAGGATCCTTCCAACCAGATCCCCTGGCTAACCTGGATGGTGTTACCTCAGGGATTCCAAGACAGCCCCCACTTGTTTGGGTAGGCATTATCGAAAGATCTCTCTGAGTTCCTCTATCCTCAGGTTAAAGTTTTAAAATATGTATATGACATTCACCTCTGTGCCCTAGCAGAGGAAGTTTCCCCTCAGGAAGGCAGTAAGGCTTTTCTTAATTTTCTGGCTAACAGATGATATAAGGTCTTAAAATCTAAGGCTCAGCTCTATCAGAATTTATTGAAGTGCCTATGTCTAGTCTTTACAGAGGGGACCAGTATACTAGGTAAAGAAGGGATTAAGCCTATCTCTTCGTTTTACCTCCCCCAAACCCTCAAACAGCTAAAGGCATTCTTGGCCATGACAGGATTCTGTAGATTATGGATACCTGAGTACAGTGAGATAGCTTGTCCCTTATATCACCTGGTAAAGGAAACTCAGGCAGCTAAGACTCACTTCCTAATTTGGAAATCAGAGGCTAAATGAGTCTTTGACTAATTGAAACAAGCCATGCTTCAGGCACCAATCCTTAGTCTTCCCACAGAGAAGAAATTGAATCTTTAGTAAGGGAATGGCCCTGGGAGTTCTAATGCAGGCTCAAGGCCCAGCCCAGCAACCCGTAGGCTATCTAAACAAGGAGCCTGATTTCATAGCTAATAGGTGGCTGGCCTGCCTCTAGGCAGTTGCAGTAGTAGCCTTGCTGGTAATAGATTACTAAGTTAACCATGAGGAATAACTTAACCTTTTATATCCTACATAACGCAGTAGGACTGCCCATTTTAAAGGGAGTCTCTGGCTAACAAATAACTACCTGCTCAAATATCAAGCTTTGCTGTTGGAGGGATCTACAGTCCAGTGAAAAATCTGTCTCTCCCTAAACCCAGCCACCATTCACCCAGAGAAAGCTGGAGAGCTTGAACATGATTGCAAACAGAGAGTAGTGCAAACCAGTGTGGCCAGAGAAGCCCTAAAAGAAACCCCCTTAGAGAATCCAGACTATACTCCCTTTGTGAATGGAAGTTCATTTGTGTTAGGTTGGTGCAAAAGTAATTGTGGGTTTTGCCATTACTTTCAAGAGAACAAGGGGTCTATAAATCAGAGCATCTAGTATCCAGTAATCCTCCTAAATGACACTACTGAAGGCATGCTTCTCTCCTCCAGCACAAATGCTCAACTATCTGAGCTGATTGCCCTCATGAGGGCACTTGAATTAAGGAAAAGGAAAGCAGTTAACATTTATAATGATTCTAAGTATGCTTTCTTATTCCTCCATGCCCATGCCAATATCTGGGGAGTAACTTCCTCATAGCTAATGGATCTCCCATTAAATACCTTCAGGAAATTAACAGACTATTATCCTTGGTTTTCCTTCCCCTGAAGGTGGCAGTAATACATTGTAAGGGCCACCAAAAGGGGACAGATAAAATAGCTAAGGGAAATAAGTTAGCAAAACAAGCAGCTAAATAGGCTGTGATAGGATCCCAGATTTCTGATCCACATGAGTCCCCTTTAATCTGGTAGTGCTCTGTAAAAGAAATAAAACTCCAATATTCTCCTGTGGAAATAGAATTGGCTGCCTCTCAGGGATACACCTTTCAACTCTCAGTATGACTGCAATCAAAGGACAGCAAACATCATCTAACAGCTTCTAGCCAATGGAAAGTTCTTAAAATCCTTCACCAAACTTCCACCTAGGTAATGATAAAGCCTGTCAATTGGCCCAAAGTTTGCTCTAAGGTAAAAATCTGCTAAATATGGTCAAACAGGTCATTAATGCATGTGAGACTTGTCTTAAAAATGATCCCCTCAAGCAATAGCTTCTTCACCCTGGAACACAATGAGTGAGAGGCTACTTCGGGGAAGACTGGGAGATGAATTTCACCCATATGCCAAAGGCAAGGGACATCCATTCCCTCCTACTATGGATACATACCTTCACTAACTGGATAGAATCATTTCCATGTTGGGCACGGGAGCCTCTGAGAAGACAAAAACAGATATTGGCATGGGCATGGAGGAATAGGAAAACATATTTAGAATTATTATAAATGTTAACTTCTTTCCCTTTACTTAATTCAAGTGCCCTCATGAGGGCAATCAGCTCAGATAGTTGAGCACTTGTGCTGGAGGAGAGAGGTTTGCCTTCAGTAGTGTCGTTCAGGAGGATTACTGGATACCCATGTCTCTTGAAAGTGATGGCAAATATATATATATACATTTAATGGGCTAATTCCTTACTTTGGACTCCCTAAGTTCCTCTCAAGTAATAATGGCCCCTCATTCAAGGTGGCTGTCACTCAGAGGGTCTCAAAAGCACTAGGCATACCATACCATCTTCATCGTGCTTGGAGGCCACAATCCTCATGAAAGGTAGAAAAGACACATGATATTATCAAAATGCACCTCAGAAACCTTTCTCAAGAGACTTATCTCCACAGAATACTCTTCTTTCCATAGCCTTACTATGTGACAGGAACACCCCTTCAAAGCTGGGTTTAAGCTCCTTTGAAACAATGGATTGATCACCTTTTCTCACCAATGATTTATTGCTAGACCAAGAAACCTCAGATTTGATTAAATATGTAACTTATTTGACCCATTTCCAACAGGAACTGGAACAACTGTCAGAGACCCAACCTTATGAACTAGGGCACCTCTATTCAACCCATGAAACTCCGTACTGGGAAAGACACTTTTTTTCTTCTCCCTCTCTAGACTCAGATTGGGAGGGACATTACACTATACTTCTTTCTACTCCTTTGGCAGTGAGCATCACTAGAATAGACTCTTTGATTAATTATACTCAAGTTAAGTACTGGGAAACTAACAGAATTACCTCTGTTGACCCAGAGAAGTACCCAAATTACCAGTGTGAAAACATTGGAGACTTAAAGCTAAAAATCACAAAAGAGTCGATTATCAGCCTTCCATGGATATCCTATTTACAGTCTCATCTTTACTTGCTGTTTTCACCTTTGTTCTGTTTCTCCCCATATGCAGACTTTGCAAAGGGCCCCTTATTCCTGAATACCTGTGTGATTGTCTACTCCCTAAACAGCTATACCTTTCTTAAAGTTTAACTGCCTTCCCACATCCAAGATTTAATTTCTTTTACCAGAGTGAAACAGCTCTGGCTACAACATTGTTTTCAGAATGATTAGTCTATTTTATTTCTTATTTCTCTTGTCCTTGAAACTGGATTTTGTCCTTTTAACTCCTTTATATATAGTTGTCATATTTGGTTCATGCATGCATAACCTCTGTATTGTCAAGGTTCTTTAGATAGACAGAATTAATAGGATAGATGTATATATAAAGGGGAGTTTATTAAGGATTATTCACTCATATGATCACAAGCTGAAGTCCCAGTAGATCAACTGTAAGCTGAAGAGAAAGAATGCCAATTTGAATCCAAAACCTCCAAAGTAGGGAAGCCCACGGTACAGCCTTCAGTCTGTGGCTGAAGGACTGGTAGCCCTGGTAAACCACTGGTGTTTAAGTCCAAGAGTCCAAAAGCTGAAGAACTTGGATTCCAGTGTTTGAGGGCAGGAAGCATCCAGCACATGAGAAAAATGAATGGAAGACTGAGCAAGTCTGCTCTTTCCATTTTCTTCTTCCTGCTTTATTTTAGCCATGTTGACTGCTGATTAGATGGTGCCCACTCAGATTGAAGGTGCGTCTGCCTCTCCCAGGCCACTGACTCAAATGTTAATTTATTTTGCCAATACTCTCACAGACACACCCAGAAATAATAATTTGCATCCGTCAATCCAATTAAGTTGACACTCAATATTAACCATCACAAGTCCATACATTGTCAACTTGAACCCATACATGTCTCCTGAAATTATACATAATCTTTAAAAGAAGACAATGATAAGGTAATAAATACACCTAATCTAATACACCTGTTCTTTATACCATTGGAAGCACACTAATTCTTAAAGTAAATGCTATTACTTAAAGTTAATAACACTTAAATGCTGATATGAAGTCAATAAATCATTTGTCACACGATAGAGAAAAATAAAGGAAATAAAATTAAGATTTTTTTAATACAAGTCTGTATAAGCACAAATGTGTTCTTAACAAAATAAGGAGAAAATACTCATGAGTAATTACAGGTCTTCATTTCAGCAACTGGTCACGTGGTTGTAGCTGGTATTGATGGCTGCGTTCTTTTATTACCCATTCTGTATTCCCTTTGCCTTCGGCAAGCACCTTAGCAGGTCATGGTTTTTTACCAGGTGGAGTAACCCAATGCTTCATTGCTGAAGGGTCTGGGTCATTTGTAGTCCTGCCTGGATTAGGTTGTTGTAGTTTTGCCTTAACCTTAATCACAAGGCATGGTAATACTAAGAGACATCCTAATGGATCTTCTGTATTCCATACTTATTTTTCCTTACCTCCATTGTGGAGTAGTAGTATCTGATTTCATCTTGATAGTCCAGGTCAATCAATCCAGACAACACTGTAATTCCCTTCTTAGCCTGTTCGCTTGAGGCAAGAGGAGCCCGAAGTGGCCACGTGGTATTCTTAACTTCCAGTTTAACAGAATTATGTTGTGCCTCCCAGTGGCAGTGTTTCTCCCTCTAGAACTAAGACCTCTAGGCCATCAGGACATAATGTCATGGGGACAGGGAGCAAAAATTTTGTCAGTTGGACACTAGGGGTGATAGTGGTGCTACTCCCACTTCCACCCCTTGGTTTCTGGACCAGTGAATCCTGGCTGTGGGAGAAACAGTAACATATATTGGATGCTGATTCAGAGCATACATAGCCTTCTGGAGAATTTTGTCCCAGCCCTGCAAAGTATTGTCACCTAGTTGGCATTGTAATTGTGACTTCGAAAGGGCATTCCACCATTCTATCAATCAAGCTTCTTCAGAACGATGGGAAACATGGTAAGACCAGTGAATTCCATGAGTATGAACCCACTGCTGCACTCCTATAGCCGTAAAGTGAGTGCTTTGGTCAGAGGAAATGCTGTGTTCTTTACTGTGATGGTGGATGAGGCATTCCATGAGTCCATGGATGGTAATCTTGGCAGAAGCATTGCATACTGGATAGGCAAACTCATATCCAGAGTAAATGTCTATTCCAATGAAGAAAAACCAGCCGGGCGCGGTGGCTCAAGCCTGTAATCCCAGCACTTTGGGAGGCCGAGACGGGCGGATTGCGAGGTCAGGAGATCGAGACCATCCTGGCTAACACAGTGAAACCCCGTCTCTACTAAAAAAATACAAAAAAACTAGCCGGGCGAGGTGGCGGGTGCCTGTGGTCCCAGCTGCTGGGGAGGCTGAGGCAGGAGAATGGCGTAAACCCAGGAGGCGGAGCTTGCAGTGAGCTGAGATCCGGCCACTACACTCCAGCCTGGGCGACAGAGCGGGACTCCGTCTCAAAAAAAAAAAAAAAAAAGAAAAAGAAAAAGAAAAAAAGAAAAACCACTGCCCTTTCCATGGTGGAAGAGGTCCGATATAATCAACCTACCACCAAGTAGTTGGTTGATCACCCCAAGAAATGGTGCTATATCAAGGGTTTGGTGCGGGTCTCTGCTGCTTGCAGATTGGGCACTTAACAGTGGCTGTGGCCTAGTCAGCCTTGGTGAGTGGAACTCCATGTTTCTGAGCCCATGAATAACCTCCATCCCTGTGCCACCATGTACACTTTGTTCATTGGCCCATTGGGTGATGACAAGGGTGACTGTGGAAAGATGCTGAGTGGTGTCTACAGAACGAGTCACTCTATCCACTTAATTATCAAAATCATTCTCTGCTGATGTTACCCTTTGGTGAGCACTCACATGAGATACAAATATCTTCTCAGTTTTTGACCACTCAGAGAGGTCCTTTCACATACCTCTTTCCCAAATCTTTTTGTCACCAATTTTCCAATCATGTTTCTTCCAAGTCCCTAACCATCTGGCCAAATAATTGGCTACAGTCCATGAATTAGTACATAATCACACATCTAGCCATTTTTCCTTCCAAGAAAAGTGCACAATGAGGTGCACTGCTTGAAGTTCTGCCAACTGGGAAGATTTCTCTTTGCCACTGTCCTTCAGGGATGTCCGAGAAAAGGGCTGTAGTGCTGCAGCTGTCTGCTTTTGGGTGGTGCCTGCATATCAGGCAGAGCCATCTGTAAGCCAGGCCCCAGTCTTCTCTTTCCTTGTCAACTGATCGTAAGGAACTCCCCATGAGGTTATCAGTGCAGGCTGGGGGAGAGAAGACAGGGTGGCAGGAGTGGGGACCATAGGCATTTGAGCCACTTTGTCATATAAACTACTTGTGCCCAGGAACTACTTGAGCTCTATCATTTATATATACCACTTCTATTTGATTACAGAATACTGCTGTATATGCCCCTCTTTTTGGTTAGATGGGTCAGAAAACACCCAGTTAATGATAGACAGTTCAGGTCAGTTGGTGACTTGATGACCCATAGTCAAACGTTCAGTTTCTACCAAAGCCCAGGCACAGGGCAACAGCTATCTCTCAAAAGGAGAGTAGTTATCTCCAGAAGATGGTAGTGTCTTCCTCCAAAATCCTAGAGGCCTCCACTGTGATTTACCTATGTGACCTTCCAAAGGCTCCAAACATCAGCCCTATCTGCCAGTGCCACTTCAAGCACCACTGGATCTGCTGGGTCATATGGTTCAAGAGGAAGAGCAGCTTGCACAACAGCTTGGAACTGTGACAGAGCCTCCTCCTGTTCTGGACCCCACTCAAAACTGGAAGCACTTCAGATCACTCAATAAATGGGCTGGAGGAACACACCCAAATGAGGAATGTGTTGCCCCCAAAATCTAAGTAGGCACACTAGGCATTATACCTCTTTCTTGTTTGTAGGTTGGGACAAATGCAGCAACTTATCCTTCACCTTAGAAGAAATACCTCGACAGGTCTCACACCATTGGACCCCGAAGAATTTTATTGAGGTAGGTCACTGTATTTTGGTCAGATTTATTTCCCATCCCCTGGCACATAAATGTCTCAGCTGTGAGTATAGTGTGTTTGCTACTTCTCACTCACTGGATCCAATCAGCATGATGTCAATGTAATGAATCAGTGGGATATCTTGTGGAAGGGAAAAAGCAATCAAGGTCTATTTGAACAAGATTATGACATAAACCTGGATAACTGATACACCCCTGAGGTGGGACAATCAAGGTATATTACTGGCCTTGAAGACTAAAGGCAAATTGCTTCTGGTGGGTTGTATATGAAAAAAAAAAAAAAAAAAAAAAAAAAGATGTTTGCAAAATCAATGGCTGCATACCAACTACCAGAAGATATTTTCATTATTTCAAGGAATAAAACTACATCTGATACAGTAGTTGCAATTGGAGTCACCACTTGGTTAAGCTTATGATAATCCACTGTCATTCTCCAAGATTCATCTGTCTTCTGAACAGGCCAAATATGATAGTTGAACAGGGTATGGTGACACTCACCATACCTGCATCGTTCAAGGCCTTGATAGTAGCACTAATCTCTGCAATACTTCTAGGGATACAATATTGTTTTGATTTACTATTTTTCTAGATAGAGGCATCTTTAATGGCTTCCATTTGGTCTTTCCCAGTATAGTGACCCTCACCCTACCAGCTAGGGAGCCAATGTGGAGGTTCTGCCAGGTACTAAGTAGATCTTTGCCAATTATGCAGTGTGGGACTGGGGAAATGACCACAAGGAAACCGCTGGACCCACTCTAAGTAAAATCTGAGCTAAAACTCCATTAATTACTTGACCTTCATAAGCCCCTGGTTTAACTGGAGGACCACAATGATGTTTTGGGTCCCCTGGAATCAACGTCAGCTTATAGCCAGTGTCCTGTGGTCCCCAAAAGGTCTAATCATTCAAATTTCTCTAATGCACAGATACTCTGGTAAAAGACCTGTGGTGTCCTTGGGAAAGGATGGGAGAAAGATTAACAGCATAAATTGTTAGTAGTGTAATGGGTTCATTCCTCAAAGGGACCCAGCCTCTCTTTCATTCAAAGGGGTTCTGGTTCTGTAAACTGGTTCAAGCCTGGAAAATGACTGAGGCACTGTGATTCTCAATTTTTATAATTCAATTTAGATTTTTTCCACTTGATCAAAAAGTTTTATTCTTCTACAAATTAAGTAACGATGTGATAGTCTTTCTATTAATTTAATTTCTAGGAACACTGTGATTTATTTGCCAATGTCAGAGCTCAACACAATTCGACTCTTCTGATCGCTGCTTTGCTTCTGTTGTCCTTTACAGTAACTACACCCACCTTGCCTTTGATGGTTGAAAGCTGCCACTTGAACCCTGCCACCTTGGGATCCAATTATTCCCATTGAATTTAAGTTTTCCAAATGAACGATTGCAGTTTCTACTGTAAGATCCAGCGTATAGAGAAGATAAATCACAGAGCTCTTCAAGAATGCTGTTGCTCCCTTCACAAATCTGTTTAACAAGGTATTGGTGAAGGGTATATCTTTATATCTTCTGGACCCTCGCAGTTGGATGAGTAGGTCTAAAGTGACTAATCCACTCTAGCATTCTCATATCCCTAAGCATTTGGATCCCTTCCTTTACATTAAACCAAGGGAGATCAGGCAATTCCAGCTCACTCAGAGTGGGACATCTTTTGATCCGTGTTCTAGCTAACCATGTAAATACGTTATTAGAGCATTTTTTAACTCCCTGAGCCACAACGTTAAATGAAGAATTCCTGCTTAGTGAACTCAAATGAATAAACTCAGCCTGATACAACTTTATGTTCCCTCCACCATCATCCCATACCTTTACTATTCATTCCCATGGCTTTCTACAGATTTCTGCTTATATAAATTAGAAAACTCAAGCAGTTTTTTTGGAGTGTAGTGTACCTCCTCATGGGCTATACTCTGAACCTCAACTCTAGGGGCCTGCCAGGAATTGAGTCTAGTGATAAGTCTAGAAGCTAAAGGGGTGTTGAGGGTGGGTCCAGAGGAGAATCAACAATGTCTTGCCTGGCAACTGTCTCAGAGCAGACCATCACTGTTGCCTCATGCAGTGGATGTTTACTCTCCTCAGACAAAGGTGGAAAGCTTATGAAAGTGTGGGTGGGGGAGGGGATGTTGCCACCAGTAGGAATAGAAAGGCTGTTTCCCCTGCCCTAAAAAGTCTTATTGGAGTTTACAAACTCAATATCCCTAGCTTCATCAGAGTCCTTCCACATATCCCCCCATTCCAAGTTTCAGAGTCCCATTATTTTCCAGGCAATGCTCTCACTTTAGCAGTATACACCTCGTAAAGGCTAAGTGTGCACCTTTTCTTGGAGGTCAGCCACTCACATGTTAAGAATTTGTGTCTGATTTTTCACAATTTCAGCCCTTTGTCTACAGGAAATAAGACACCTATTTGGGGCAATCTCAGAAGATAAGACACTTATTTGGGGCAATCTCAGAGACTCATTATGCACTTCTGGACCCAGGAGCTAGAATCCCTGAGCTCATCATTTTCTTTCATCACTTCGTCCAGCAATCTCAGGAACAACCAACCAACCAACCAACCAACCAACCAACCAACCAACCAACCTCATTATATTCCTTGGTTCTACATGTATGGTTGAAGGTATTATGTATAGAGTCACTAAACTTCTTGCCTCTGAAGAATAGTGAATCAGTAGTATCAAATGCATTTATTTTGCGTATGTTCATGCCAAGTACTATCAGTGTTTTCCATAGTATTAGAATTAAAATCCTTAGCATTTTTGTGACTAATCAGATTAATCAGCCAACACCAGAAACCCCCAAACCAACTAAAGAAATCCATTGTTAAAATTCCATTATGCTAGAACCACTCCTGGTACCAAAATCTGTATTAATCAGTGTTCCTTAGAGGAATAGAAATAATAGAATAGATGTATATATAAAAGGGAGTTTATTAAGGAGTATTGACTCATACAATCACAATCTGAAGTCCCACAATAGGTCATCTACAAGCTAAGGGGAAAGGAAGTCCGTCCAAGTCTCAAAACCTCAAAAATAGGCAAGCTTACAGTGTAGTCTTCAGTCTTTGACTGAAGGCCCAAGAGCCCCTGACAAACCACTGGTGTAAGTCCAAGAGGCCAAAAGCTGAAGAACTTGGAGTCTGATGTTTGAGGGCAGGAAGCATCCAGAATGTGAGAAAGATGAAGAATGGAAGACTCAGCAAGTCTGCTCTTTCTATCTTATTCTGCCTGCTTTATTCTATTAACACTGGCAGGTAATTAGATAGTGTCCACCCAGAATGAGGGTGAGACTACCTCTCCAAGTCCATTAACTCAAATGTTAATCTACTTTGGTAACACCCTCACAGACACACCTAGGAACTCTGCACACACTAGGAATACTTTGCATCCTTCAATCCAATTAAGTTGACACTCAATATTAACCATCACAACCTCCCTGTATAATTGTTTCTTCTCACTTAAAGACCATCAAACTGCAAATGGTCATGTAAATGGATTCTCAGACGATGGCTTCTTTTTATTCGGGACCATTAGATTGCCCTCTGAAAGAGATCTTACTCCTACTTTCCCAAAACAATACCCCTTGTCTGCATGAATCAGTTATAGCAGTCACCATTCCTATTTTAATGACAGTTTAGATGTAACTCTTCAGAAGGGTAATTGATGACAGAAAAAGGACAAATTCCTAGGTAGACAGGGACATATTCCCAGTGAATCCCAACCTTCAAGCCAAAAAGTGTCTGAAACCTGAAAACCAAGCTGCTGATTCTGGATAGAGCCTATGACCAGAGTGAGACCTTCTTTGATGCCTTTTAAATGGTGCTTTTTCTGTGCCCAGGATGGATCACTCAGCACACACTCCACCATTCTGAGCCCATAAAAACCCTAGACTCAGCCACAGATACTTGCTCTTGGGTCTCCTCTCCAACTTTCTTCTATCACTCAATAAAATTATTCTCCACACTATTTACTCTGTGATGTCCATGTACCTCATTCCTCTTGGTCACAGGACAAGAAAACAGAACTCACTGAGCTGCAGGTGGCAACAAAGAACAAGCTATAACATGCCCTCATTCACCAAGCTGCAGGCAGCAGGAACAAATGAGCTATAACACCCTTGTTCAATGAGCTGCAGGTGGTGGGAACAATAGAGATTTGTAACATTTCCTGGGGGCTCATACCTTGGGACTCCATGAGCTAAAGTTGTAACACCCCCTGAGATTTCAAAGTTTCTGGCATTTCTGAGTTTTAGAGTGCCACTCTTTCCCCCTCATCTACATGCCAGCACCCAACATGGAAGCTGCTGACGTACAACTGCTCCAGCTGTGGGCTGAGCACAGAGCTGCAGTAGGCACAGGTTCCTGGCCAGTAGCATGAGCAAAGTGCAGCCTACTAGGCTGAGTGGGTGGAGTGAGTCCTGCAGGACCATGTGAGGCCCCAGGCAGAAGACATTGTACCTACAGACATTTCCCTGGGTTAAGGGAAACTTTTAGTTGAGGAAATACTATGTTTGGTTTGCTTTTCTATTCAGACCACTAAAACATTGCCCACATCAGCAGTAAAACTCTTTTGCTTTCTCATTTATGTGTTCACTGGTATAGCACTTTTAATTTTCTTCAAGAAATTTTCCATTACATCCACAATTTTACCAACTCTTTGGTGCAAGATGCCTAGTTTTCAGTGTATCTCAGTTTTTACCATGCTTTCCTCAGTAATCTTAATTCTTTCTAGTTTTTTATTTTAAGTGAGAGATATATGTGCAATTCTTCCTTTCATACTTAGAGTGTGGTCTCAATAATCACCTAATTTCAGTGTTGTTGTGCCTTAGGAAGTAGAGAGGCCTAATTGACCTAATTTGATGATTGTGTTTCAGGGAGTAAGGAGACCTGAGGAGAAGGAAAGAAATAAGGTAGTGGTAGTCAGTGGAACACTCAGAACACACACAGGCAACATTTAACTAGTTTGCTGTCTTATATGGGCATAGTTTGTAGAGCATCAAAACAATTGCACTTGTAACATCAAAAGTCACTGATGATAAATCACCATATTAGATAGGATAATAATAAAACAAAGTTTGAAATATTGAGGGAACTACCAAAATGTGACAGAGGCATGAAGTGAAAACATGCTGTTCGGAAAAATGGCACCAAGAGACTTGCTTGACGCAGAGTTGACAGAATCTCTCAATTATTAAAAACAAAAAACAAACAGGAAAAACAAACAAAAAATCAGTATCTTAGGAATGCAATAAAGTGAAAGTACAATAAAATGAGGTATGCCTTTATACTCATATTACAAGAAGATTAAACATTAGTAACATGTAGAATTATTACTGTAGGCATTTACAATGAAGGAGTTATGATGTACTATGTATGAAAACTTAGCCTTAGATGTTTAGAAACTAGTAGTTTAATTGTTGTTTGTTTTTTGAGTTTTTGGTAGCAATTTTTCACATTTAATTAAAACAATAATTCAAATTTTCTTAAGTATGAAGAGTGAACTACTTTACAGAAATTACTGTCTTGTGGCTGGGTGTGGTGGCTCGCACCCATAATCCCAGCACTTTGGGAAGCCTAGGCAGGCGAATCATCTGAGGTCAGGAGTTTGAGACCAGCCTGGCCAACATGGTGAAACCCTGTCTCTACTAAAAATACAAAACTTAGCCAGGTGTGGTGGCACATGCCTATAATCCCAGCTACTTGGGAGGCTGAGGCAGGAGAATCCCTTGAACCTGGGAGGTGGAAGTTGCAGTGAGCCGAGATCATGTCACTGCGCTCTAGCCTAGACAACAGAGTGAGACTCAGTCTCAAAATGAATAAATAAATAAATAAAATAAATAAAATTACTGCCTTGCCTTATCCTTGTGTTACATTTCACTTATACACCATTTTATTTTAATCTTTATCATTTTCTTATTAAATTGTATTAAATGTTTTAAGTATATACTGCTCACTGATTTTTTTCTGATCTTTGGTATAAACTATATTTTATATCTTTTTATTTATCTAAAGTAGGGCCAATATAAAATTTGTAAAGTATAATTTATACTTCGTTTCCTTAGTAATATTTATAATTTACTTTGAAATTATTTTCAAACCTTCATTAGTTAAGTTACTTAAAAGAAAATATTATTACTTCAAGATACTTCAAAATCTTAGAAAATGAGCATTCTGTTTTTCTGAATATTCCCCTAAATATTTTATCTCAGGGTTCAACAAGAATCTAAAAGAAATATTTCTCAATGTATGGTGATAAATATATATTAATATAACTTTTAACATGATTATTCACTACAATTTGTTTTATCTTATATAAAGTAATGTGTTTTATACTTACTGGAATGTTTTCCAGATTAGCTCTCTGTATTTACAAGTATTGAGATGGATAGAAGGATTTTATTACATTTTGTTTTACAGTATCTTGATCTAAGAAGATACTTGTTGATCTAAGAAGTAGCTGGGAATAATGGAAATAGTAAGTGTCCTTTGTTAGTATCTTAATTTGTCCCAGATACTATGGAGAACAATTTACTTATATTACATTATACATTACTAGTGTTACCTCTGCAAATATAATTTTATGCATCACATTTAAAATTTAAATTTATATAGATTACACAATTTTGGAAAGGTTAGATGGCTACTAAACAAAAGAGTATAGTAACAATTCAGATATTTCACAAATACAAAGCCAATTGTTTTCAGTTTTCAGTGATAGTATATTCATAATATTATAAGTATGAGATAACTCAGAAAAGTAATTTAATATGCAGATAACTATATTTATGAAGTTGATAGTTCTTTATTTGATTTAAGTTTTAAAGCCTTCCACTGAGAGATTCTTAAAAAGATAAATATTGACATATGCTAGCATATATACTCTTTCACTGTCTTGAAATTAGTTCATACTAGGCAGCTCATGTTGTTTTCTAGTATTTCACTACAAATTTGCCACATGAATACCAGTTTTGTTTAAGTAAAAAAAAAAAAAAAAAAAATCCAGTGACATGTAAACTTATTCTGGTTTACATTTGCTTCAGGCAAAACTGTTTTATTCTTGGTTGACTATCAAAAGAAAAATTATAAAGTACATATATCAATGTAAATAATATATTTGTGAAAATATAAAAATATTACATAAACATGTGGTTAATTTAACATATTATGATTTTATTTATTGACATAATCACATTAAAAAATACATATAGTGTCCTTAGTTCACATAACTATAAACAGAAAGTCTCAACTCACTCATAAGTCAACTTTTACATTAATCTGCTTAGGATAATGGTCTCCAGCTGCATTCATATTACTGCAAAAGACATGACACGATTTGGTTTATGTCCCCACCTAAATCTCATGTCCAGTTGTAATCCACAATGTTAGAGGAGGGACCAGATTGAATCATGGGGTGGACATCCCCCTTGCTGATCTTGTGATAGTGAGTGAGTTCTCAAGAGACCTGGTTGTTTGGAAGTGTGCAGCACTTCCCCTCTTTGCTGTCTTCTTCCTTCTCTGGCTGTGTAAAGTGTGCCTGCTTCCCCTTCATATTTTGCCATGATTGTAAGTGTCCTTAGGCCTTCCCAGCCATGCTTCCTGTACAACCTGTGGAACTGTGAGTCAATTAAACCTGTTTTCTTTATAAATTACTCAGTCAGGTAGTTCTTAATAGCAATGCAAAAACAGACTAATGTGGGACATGATTTCATTACTTTTCATGACTGCATAGTATTCCATAATATATATATATATACCACATTTTCTATATCTAATCCATTGATGAGCATTTAGGTTGATTTCCTGTCTTTACTACTGTGACTAGTGGTCTGATGAACATACAGGTGCATGTGTTCTTTTATTAAAATGATTAATTTTCTTTTGGATATACATGCAATAATGGGATTGCTGGGTAGAATGGCAGTTCTAAGTTTTTTTAGATCAATCTCCAACTACTTTTCACAGTGGCTGAACTAACTCACCTTCCTGCTAGCATTGTGCAAACATGCCCTTTTTTTTTTGCAGCCTCACTAGCATCTGTTGTTTTTTGACTTGCTACTAATAGCCATTCTGACTGCTATGAGATAGTATTTCATTGTGGTTTTGATTTGTATTTCTCTGATGATTAGTGATACTGATAATTTTTTTCATTTGTTTGTTGGTTGCTTGTATGTCTTCTTTTCAGAAGTGTCTGCTCATGTCCTTTACCAAATTTTTGATGGCGTCATTTGTGATTTACTTGTTGAATTATGTAAGTTTTTTATAGGTGCTAGATGTTAGACCTTTATTGGACCCATATCTTGGAAATATGTTCTTCCATTCTGTACGTTATCTCTTTACTCTGTTGACAATTTCTTCAGCAATGCAGAGGTTCTTTGGTTTAATGAGGGCCCATTTGTCCATTATTTTTAGTTGGAATTGCTTTTGAGGAGTTAGTTATAAATTCTTTCCCAAGAATGATGTCCAGAGGGCATTTGCTAATGCAGGAACAGAAAACCAAATACCTCATGTTCTCACTTACATGTGGAAGCTAAATATTGGGTACTCATGGACATATTTTTGACAATAGTAGGCATTGGGGACTCGTAGATGGAGGAGGAAGGATGAGGAGCAAGAGTTGAAAAAATGTTGGGTATTATGCTCACTACATGTGTAACAGAATTATTTGCATCCTAGACCTCAGTATCACACAATATATCCATGAAAAACACATGTGCATGTACCCCCTGAATCTGAAATAGAAGCTGAAAGTATAACAATAATAAATAAACTTTTGATTTAGATATAATTAATTCTTCAGTTGGGAAAACTTTTATTTATAAAGATCAAATTAATTGCTTAAAGTTTCTAATTTAAAAGACTAGCTCATTTATTAAAACTGGCATATTCTGAGATTTTCAACTATTCACTCGCACACTCATGCTAAGTAAATTATGGATTGAAGGTCATTATGTAATGGCTTCAGATTTTATTATCTTTATTTTTTCTATTGGTACATAATCTATTTTAATACTATCCAATTTAAGTATAAATACTTTTATTTTTAGTCCAATTATAGGCAGATATTTTACCTGTAGACTTATACCATATAAGTAATATTTTATGTACATTGCAGTTTGAATATTCTCAAAATCAAAATACCCAAAACTGCATTCAAAACAACTTGGTTTCTCACCCAATATACTATAATTCTTTCTGTTATATGAAACATAGAATTATTATTTGGATTTTTAACTTTTATTTTTATCAAAATAAGTAGTATTAATATTTTAATCTTTAAGTTCAAATAAGAAATTTTCTGCAGTCCCTAAAAATGTCTTTATAATAGAAGAGGTCAAACATACAGAAATCTTCTAAGTTTGTTCATAATGATAACAATAAACATTATTGAAATCTTTAATATTTGCATGTTATTAAGCATCTTATATGTTTTAGTTTTCTTTCCTGAATAAATTTTTTAATTCATACCATTAAAACATCCTGAGGTATTTGAGAAGGAAAGAAGAATTGCAACAGTATTTAAGACTATTGTTTCTGTAAGTAGAAAAAAATGAAAAGAAGTAGCAATAAACATTAAAAATAAATGGACAGGAAATGAAAACAAAATAGAATACCCACTTTAGAAAAGGTAAATAAAGTAAAAATAAACTTAAAGAAGTGAAAATGCAGAATCACCAAAAAGTTCACAACTGTTAAAATGAAACAAAAATGTTAGGTTTAAAGGAAAGGAAACCCCAGAAATAAGTAAAGATTATTGATATGAAATTATACTGAGTATACTAAAGCTAATTTGAAGGATGAATCAAATGTATTAACATAGTTACTTAAAGACTTCTATATTTATATTTTTCTTCATTTGCTTCTGACGTAGCATATAAGGCCTGATCTCTTCGTTCTCTCTCGTAAATCTAGAGAATAAGCTGAGATGAAAAAGTGAATACATGTGGAACATTTCTGAGTTTTTGTTTGTTTGTTTTTTTGTTTTTTGAGACAGAGTCTTGCTGTATTGCACAGGCAGGAGTGCAGTGGTGTTATCTCAACTCATTACAGCCTCCACCTCCCAGGTTCAAGTGGATTCTCCTGCCTCAGTCTACCAGGTAGTTGGGATTACAGGCATGTGGCACCACTCCTGGCTAATTTTTATTTTTAGTAGAGATGGGGTTTCACCATGTTGATCAGGCTGGTCTTGGACTCCTGACCTTAGGTGATCCACCCACCTTGGCCTACCAAAGTGTTGGGATTATAATCGTGAACCACCTCGCCTGACCCAATTCTGTTTTTAAAGAACTAAATTATAATTAAAATAACAAGACTCAGACTAAACTCTTAAGAAGAAAGGGAAAGGGTGAGATTGCAGAAAACATGTTGGACTTTATATTTCATGTTCTTCTTATCTTACATAATAAATTCTCTAAAAACCCTCTTCAACCCTACCCCAAGAGAGTGGGGGAGTGCAAGAGGTCATAAACCCATGTTAGATAATAATCCATTTCCAAAATCCTTTATAAAGGATTGAATAGAAATCCAGCATCCAAAGTAGATAAGCCAACCATCCCCAGGGCTTACTTATACTGCCTATGTAGTTATATGAGAAGATAAAATGTCTAGGAAGAGCTAATCATTAAAATATATGAAATTATTGTCAAAATATAAAGTACATGGACATTTGTAAGCAACAATGAGAAATTAATCTAAAAGGTAAAAGAATTTGAGAAAAAGGAAGTGAACATGTCAGGTATTAAGCTTAGGTAAAGAGCAACATCAAAAAAACAAACAAACAAACAAAAAAACAAAGCTTCGCTGTTCTTGTTTAAGCAGAAAACACTTTTAGCATAGGTAACCAAGCTCCAACAGCTTATGTTGAGCACTGGACTGAGGTAGAAGGTTGTGAGAAAATTATTCCTGACATGCAATTGTTCTCATTTCAGTGATTGACATGCTTTGGTTCTGTGATCCTACCTACGTCTCATCTTGAATTGTAATTCCCATAATCCTTATGTGTAGAGGGACACACCAGATGGGAGGTGATTAGATCTTGGTGGCATTTTCCCCCATGCTGTTCTTGTGATAGTGAGTGAGTTCTCACAAGATCTGATAGTTTTACAAGGCAATTTTTCTCTGCTCTTGCTCTCTTCTCTCTCCCGCTGCCATGTGACAAAGGTCCTTGCTTCCTCTTTACCTTCCATCAAAATTATAAGTGTCCTGAGGTTTCCCCAGCCATGCAGAACTGTGAATCAATAACATCTCTTTACTATATATTAGGTTGGTGAAAAAGTAATTGCAAAAACCATAATTACTGCTGCACCAACCTAACAAGTTACCCAGTCTTAGGTAGTATCTTTATAGCAATGTGAGAATAAACCAATTCAGTGATCCACGAAGCCCATAAAACAAACATGATATTTTCAGGGCTGAAATTAAAGTTTCTCTACATTTTTTGTAGTATCTGACTTATATGTCTGTGCTAAACCTATTCAATATTTGAAAAAACAAAAAAAAACAAGGTGATTCACATTTCAGGTATTAAAACATCATACGGCACTATAGTAGGCAGAATTCTAATATGGTCCCAAGGTTTCTTCCTCTTGGTTGCACATTTCTTCCATAATCCCAGATCCTTCAGAGTAGAAGGGGCCGATCAAAATTACTGGATGGGATTACCATAGGTGCTTTATTTTATATAGCAAGATAAATTTTGAAGATGCAATTAAGATTTCTAATTAGTTTATTTGAGTAAATCAAATGGGGCATGAACCCGGTTGGGACTAACCTAATCAGTTGAGCTCTTAAAAGATATTTAAAGAACAACAGATACTCTTCACAAGGGCCTTGAACAAACAAGCTACCATATTCTAAGAGGAGGAAGCTACATGCTAAAAACCTGAGCGTGGTTACTAGCAGCTGAGATGGAACTTCAGCTGACAGATAGCAAGAGAATGGAGACTTTATTAAAACAACCTCACAGAAGTGAGTTTCTTCAGAAACCTGAAAGAGTATAGAAACCAAATCTTCCCTATTCAAGCTTTCAGTTAAGACTACATTTGGGCAGACAACTTGATCTCAGTCCACTGAGACACCAAATTGTACCTGGACTTCTAATGTACAGAAACTATGAGGTAATAAATAAATTTTGTTTTAAGCTGCTATGTGGATAGTCTTGTATTTTTTTTTTAGTAGAGACGGGGTTTCACTGTGTTCGCCAGGATGGTCTCGATCTCCTGACCTTGTGATCCACCCGTCTCGGCCTCCCAAAGTGCTGGGATTACAGGCTTGAGCCACCGCGCCCGGCGATGTGGATAGTCTTTAAAGCAGCAATCAATAATTAATGAGGTACATATCAAATATCTCACAAATATAACTGATTTAGTAGTAAACAATATTTTGAAAATGTCATCATGGCCTCTCTTTTTAAAGAAATTCAACAGAAAATTTGGTAATTTAATTTATATATCTATTGTGTAGAAACCATAAAATTGGTTTCTATAGTGATATGGTTTGGCTGTGTCCCAACCCAAATCTCAACTTAATTGTAACTCCCACAATTCCTACTTGTTGCAGGAGAAACACAGTAAGAGGTGATTGAATTATGGGGACAGGTCTCTTCTGCACTGTTCTCATGATAGTGAGTCTCATGAGATCTGTTGCTTTTAAAAGGGGAATTCCCTTTCACAAGCTGTCTTCTCTAGTCTGCCACCATGTGAGATGTGCCTTTCATCTTCCATGATTGTGAGGCCTCCCGAATCATGTGGAACTGTAAGTCCAATAAACCTCTTTCTTTTGTAAATTGCCCAGTGTGGGGTATGTCTTTATCAGTAGCATGAAAATGGACTAATACAGTCAATTGGTACCGTTAGAGTGGGGCATTGCTGAAAAGATACCCCAAAATGTGGGTGCAACTTTGAAACTGGGTAACTGGCAGAGATTGGAACAGTTGGGAGGGCTCAGAAGAAGATAGAAAAATGTAGGAAAATTTGAAACTTCCTAAAGACTCGTTGAATGGCTTGGGCCAAAATACTGACATTGATATGAACAATAAGGTCCAGGCTGGGGTTGTCTCAGATGGAGATGAGGAACTTATTGGGAACTGAAGCAAAGGTGACTCTTGTTATGTTTTACAAAGAGTGGTGGCATTTCGCCCCTGTCATGGAGAATTGTAAAACTTTGAACTTGAGAGAGATGATTTAGGGTATCTGGTGCAAGAAATTTCTAAGCAGCAAAACATTCAAGAGTCGATTTGTGTGCTATTAAAGGCGCTCAGTTTTAGAAGGAAAACAGAGCATAATAGTTTGAAAAAATTGAAGCCTGACAATGTGATATAAAAGAAAACCCTATTTTCTGAGGTGAATTTCAAGCCAGCTGCAGAAATTTGCATAAGTGATAAGGGGCTGAAGGTTAATTTTCAAGACAATGGGGAAAATGTCTCCAGGGCATGTCAGAAGTCTTCACAGCAGCCCCTCCCATAACAGGCCCAAAGGCTTAGGAGGAAAATGTAGTTTTGTGGGCTGGGCCTAGGCTCCCTGAGCTGTGTGCAGCCTGGGAACTTGGTGTCCTGCCTCTGAACTGCTCCAGGTATGGCTGAAAGGGGCCAACATACCGCTTGGGCCATGGCTTCAGAGGGTGCAAACCCCAAACCTTGGCAGTTTCCACATGGTGTTGAGCCTGAAAGGGCACAGAAGTGAAGAACTGGGGTTTGGGAACCTCTGCCTAGATTTCAGAAGAATGAAAAAAGCCTGGATGCCTAGGCAGAAGCTTGCTGCGGGTGCAGGGCTCTCATGGTGAACCTCTGTTAGGGGATTATGGAAGGAAAATCTGGGGTCAGAGCCCTCAAACAGAATTGTATCTGGGCACCACCTTGTGGAGTCTTGAGAAGAGGAACACTGTCCTCCAGACACCAGAATGGTAGATCCACCAACAGCTTGCACTGTATGCCTGGAAAAGCTGCAGACACTCAACATCAGCCCATGAAAGCAGCCAGGAGGGAGGCTATAACCTGCAGACACACAAGGGCAGAGCTGCCCAAGACCATGGGAATCCACCTCTTGCATCAGTGTGACCCAGAGATGAGACATGGAGTAAAAGGAGATCATTCTGGGGCTTAAAATTTGACTGCCCTGCTGGATTTTACACTTGCATGAGGCCTGTAGGCCCTTTGTTTTGGCCAATTTCTCCCATTTGGAATTTCTGTATTTACCCAATGCCTGTAACCCCTTTATATCTAGGAAGTAACTAACTTGCTTTTGATTTTACAGACTCATAGGTGGAAGGGACTTGCCTTGTCTCAGACGAGACATTGGACTGTGGACTTTTGAGTTAATGCTGAAATGGACTGTTGGGAAGGCATGATTAGATTTGAAATATGAAGACATGAGATTTGGGAGGAGCCAGGAGTGGAATGATATGATTTGACTTTGTCCCCATCCAAGTCTTATCTTGAATTGTAACTCCCACAATTCCCACATATTGTGGGAGGAATCCAGTGAGAAGTGATTAAATTATGGGGGTGTGTCTCTTTTGCACTGTTTTCATGATAGCAAATGAGTCTCATGAGATCTGACGGTTTTAAAAAGGGGAGTTTCCCTTCACAAATTCTCTTCTCTTGTCTGCCGAATGAGAAGTGACTTTCACCTTCTGCCGTGATTGTGAAGTCTCCCCAGCCACGTGGAACTGTAAGTCCAATAAACCTCTGTCTTTTGTATATTTCCCAGCCTCAGGTATGTCTTAATCAGCAGCATGAAAATGGACTAATACACACAATATCAGAAAAATTCACAACTTTGTAAATGATATAGCATATTAGATATCGATATGAAAATTAAAGATTCATCACAACAAAGTAAGCCAGGAGACAGTTTCGAAAATGATAAATGCTGTTCTCATTTGAGAAGTACATTTTTTTAATTGAATATGTCAATGAGACATAATTGCTAGATGCTTTCACATTTCAGCCTATCAAAATAATACTATCTAATTTTTTAAATTTTGAAAATGTCAATGTATGCAAATTTGAGAAAAAATTGAAAATCATGGGGTGTTAGAAGTTAGGAAAGAAAGGAAATCAAATTCTACAATTAGATTTTTCTAATATAAATATGAAACATAAAATATACAAAAGTAGTAGCAGTTTCTCAATTGCCAATGTCACCATGTTATAAAAATAAATTAAGGTTCTATGTTAAGATGAATAACTTCAAACTCTATTATCTATAAACAGAATTCAAAGTTAATAAAAGTGATTTTTTTAATACATCATTGCCAATGCAAAAAATATAAAGAACATTCTTTAGAAAGTAGTAGAGATCTTTTGTAAACCTGTTACCAGTATGGATATTCTTAATGACAGATCAGGTTATGAGCTCTCTGTATTATAAATATCCAGAAATTAGTAACTCATTAAATATAGATATTACACATACTTTCTTTTTTTATCTCTGCATGAAATATTTTGTTAAATCTATTTTAACAACTACTATCCTCCAGATATAGTTCAAACATGGTTGATTACAGCTTGGTAGACTCAATTTTTTAAAATTATATTTTAATTATTTCTTAATAGATGACATAATCACAAGAGAAGAAAACAAAAGGGAAAAACGACATCCAATGAAAGAGAAGCCTTCTTCGTACATACTGCCCCGCTCTCCTCTTTCCACATCCAGTTTTGGTTGCAGTTGTCTATTTCTTACATATTCTCACAGAGGTATTTTATGTATATTTAAGTACATGTGTGTATATGCACATCCACACGTATCTTGTGTAACTGTGTGTTCCTATTAAAAGTAACGTCCCCTTGCCCAATGCTAACATTACTATTAAGAAAAAAAAAATGTGTAACTCTGAAAGTTTATTACTGACGTTTAACTCAATTTTTATATAACACATTTATATTTCAGATCGTTTTCAAATATAATGGAGTGTCTATTAACTTTTTGAAATAGTTGATAAAGATCTAGGTACCATTACAAATTCACTCCTTCTCTTGGGTTTAACATTTTTATGCTTGATAACATTAGAAAATGTACCTAATTGTGTTTCTTATTCTACCAACTATTGAAACCTAGTAATTAAGAGTTGAAGCTCCTAAATGCAATTAAGCTCTTAAATGCAGTTGAAGCTCCTAAATGCAATTAAAATATGAAACATTAATTAATGAAAGAGTAAAAATAAATGTTCAATAAGATAAATTTAATGATATAATCTCATTTAGCTCTTATACATAAACCGTCGTACAACTACAACAGAAAGGATGAATATATCCAGCAAAGCTTATGATGCACATGGTCAGAAATTTCTTGCTGAAAAACTGACAAAAACACATAAAAGTCCTTTAAAGAATGCTTTTTGCAACAATTAAACAAAAAGGTCTAAACCAGAATAAAATCCACTAGTAAAAGGAAAATAAATTCTGCTATATTTATGCAAATGATACTTTACTACAATGACAGTAATTGCAGTGAGATTCCAATATTTACATTGATGAATGCCACAAAAATCTTTTATCCAAAAAAAAAATATTGCAAAATATACATAAAGAATGATACAATTTGTATAAAATTTAAAGTAGACAATGCATCCTATATATTGTTGGGAATATATAAATATATTTTCTAAGTATAAAGTAATACTTTTATACATTTGCATACTACACATAATGCTCGGTGTTCTTGTCTTTCTCATTTAACACTATACCTGAAAAATCCACATCACTATATATATCTACCTGTTTTAGCGGCTCTATTATATTCCTTTGTTTTGGTGTAATATAATATATTAATATATGTACAATCTTTGTCTCTCTTTTCCTAATCTGACTCGCACTAACACAGTCATCATTAAAGCTGCATATTGATGGTAAACAGAACTACATGATTAAAGAAATTTGAGCTTTTGAATCAATATTTAAAAGCCGTCTGTAAGGAAGATAAACCATTTTAAACTTTGTAAACAAATTCAGAGTATAATGCCACTTGTAGAAAGTTTAAACTAGGTCATTAATCTAACATACCACTTGTATATTGTATGTACATTTGTAATGATAGTATGAAGCTATGCATAGGAACGATAAACATCTAATTTAAGATAGTGGTGACCTCCAAATGTGAAGGAGCATGGAGAGATTCAGGAATATGACATAATATATGAATTACACCAGGTTGTCTCTGTGTTACTTCTTAAATTATGTATGCATTTATTATATTCTTCATACTTTTTGTATGTTTGATATATTTCCCTAATTTTGGGGCAAAAGTCAATTTTTTCCCTCATTTATCTCATTATATTGGGGCACCCAAGTCAGAAAAAAAAAAGCAACGTTTGGGACAATTTTCCATTTTTAAGTTAAATCTTCTAGTTCTTTTAGTGGTTAGCACAATAATTAACATGTAGCATTAATTTGGTATATTTTATTTATATAGTTATTTTCATCATGTTTAGTCATGAAATAGTATTCATGATCATATATTTGTAATAACCTAGGAAATAATTGACAACCTTAGTAATTTATATAAATAAATTATTAATTTGTCAGGTTAAAAACAAATAATGGTTAAAAAGTGATTACCTATAACTTCCCACAGATACAGGAAGTTTGGATATTAAAAGATGCTGTGACAAATTCAATTATAAAATATTATGCCTGTTGTTAAGTATGGAATAAATATCAAGCCACATTTAGAGAAGAAGTGAAATAATGAAGAAAACAATGGTAAGAAATAAAAAGAGGGAAAAAACTTTTCCTACATGCCTTGAAATCTATAGACTGATTTGACAAAAACAACGGGACTCAATAATTCTCACAGCAACAATCATTTCCAGCCTTTAATCTCATATTCATGAAAAAAACTCATTGGCTTGAAGGCTTGTTTAAAGTAATTGTGTTATGTGCTCAGAAGCTGTGAAAATTAAGCAAAACACATTACTGAAGAGTGAGTTAAGAAGTAAGATTGGAGTTGTTTAAGAAGCTTTTAATTCAAGGGAAGCAATTACACCAATACGCAGAACATCAGCTATTTTTCTACATAAACTCACCAGGTCAAACAACTGAAGGAGAGTGAAATTGATTCACTGAGCAATTTAATCAGTCGCAAAGTTTATTAGTGTTTCATTTTGCTGGCATTGTTGGTTATGTGTTTTTCTTCTTAAAACTTTGCACTCAAATTTTATACAATTACTAGGAATTAAGGTTTAACTAGTTTGAAATAGTAAACCATATCTACTAGGAAGAAACTTGAAAATAAAGTGAGAAAGGTTGGCATGAATTTTTATGTTTTACCTTGTGGTACCTATGGATAGCCCATTATTTGCTAGGCAGATGTGATAGCATTGAAAGAGATTCAACTGTTTCTAATTTATATAATTTGTGATAATAATAGTTGTTTGCCCACAAGCAGTACATTTGAAAACAGAAAAACATATCCAAACACATCATTATTACTATATGGAAAATATCTATATTAAAATCGCTATTTTTAAGCTTCAAACCTACACTCAGGACTTCTTTTTTTTTAAGGTGGTTTTTACTTTCCATTATATTATCTATGGTAAGTGAATAAAAACATTTTCACACCTGTTGTAACTCTTCAGAGGTGGAATGCACCCGTCACAACAGTGTTGACACTGACGTGCTATACAAGTACCAAGGAAGTGTGAACAACTTTATTATTCACATACTTAGGCTTTCTGGGGAGAATATGGCAAGCTCTCAAGGTGGTCCAGATACATCTTGAAAGAGAAAGAATGGAAACTGGCTTGATTTTTATCATGATTAGACAATGGAGCTGGAGTGAGGCTTCAGCTCTAGTAAGGACTTGCATAGTTTGACTTATCTACCAGTGGAAAGACAGGAAGCACCTGAGTGGCTTTTTTATTAGCTTGGCCATTTATGGGGCAGAAGAGGCAGAGGCAGTGGTGGGACTTGAAAGTCATCTGCAGTCAAATGTTAAAAATGGATTCAAATTCATTATTATATCGGAATGTGTCAAAAAATGCTAAATAATGACCTTAACTATTTTTTCTTTCTGGAAATATTGTCATGTGACATACTTCAGAGTTCCAGGCATTCAGGTATAGTGATTGAATAGATTTATAGCTCTTGCACTTTTAGTGTATCAGTAAAATTTTATGGGGCCTCTTCTGCCCCATAACTGGCCAAGCTAATAAGAAAGTCAGCCGGTGTTCCTTGTCTTGCCACTGGTAAAGAAGCCAAACCATGCCAGTTCTTACTAGAGCAGAAACCTCGCTCCAGCTCCATTGTCTAAGATGTATTTTTTAAAATGTAAAATGTATTATTCATTATATTTCTTGATGTCTTAATTAACAGGAACACAGTCACATTTATCGAGTCTTATTACACATGTTAAATCTGTAAGTATTCTACAAGTCATTCCTTTCCCAACCAGAACAGCAACCTCAGACCTATTGGACTTCAAAAAAATTATTTCTGCTTCAAATTATAAACCTCCTCTGACATGGGATCCAATAGTTTTCATGATCTGCCTTACTCTGGTAGAATTTCTACTCTTAACTAAACCAAGGAGGGCATATGAGAGAAGCCATGAGCTCTAGTGCCACAGACTACTTTATAACCAAGTGAAATCATTTTCATGAGAAAAAGCTTCAAATTTGTTTTATTCCTTTAATCAATTTACAGATTCCTACAATGTCTATTTTTCACACTTTTGTCGAGTTTTGTAGTTGCTTTCATCATGTGGTTTTGCCAAATGCCTCAATCACTCATGTCATAATTTCCTTCTTATTTTGGTTTAATTCCATTTTTTCTTTCCTACTTTACATCTTCTATTTTATTTATTACACATTCTTCATTATCCATTCATATATTTATATATTGGGGTCTATTTTAATTTTAATCTTTATTTTTGAATTATTTCCTTTTTTTCTGAGTTTACATATCCTTTTTAAAATTTTTGTTGTCACCTTTCTAATTTAAGCTTATTCTGACTTATTCTCTCATTGCTGCAATTATTTTCATAATTTGATTTTTAGTTGGTGATATAGTTTGTATGTTTGTCCCCCTAATCTCATGTTGAAATGTGATCTCCAGTGTTGAAATTCAGGCCTTGTGGAAGGTATTTGAATCATGGAGGTGGATCCCTAATGAATGGCTTGGTGCCTTCCCCCAGAGGTAATAAGTGAGTTCTCATTTTATTGGTTTATATGAGATCTGATTATTAAAAAGAGCCTGACACCTCCTCCTCTCTTTTTGTTGTGTCTAATCTCACTATTTGACACACCGCTCTCTCTTCACCTTATGCTATAATCGTAGGCTTCCTGAGGCCCTCACATGAAGCAGATGCCAACACTTTGCTTCTTGTACAGTCTGCAGAACTGTGAGCCAAAAATTAATCTCTTTTCTTCATAAATCCTCAGCTCAGGGCTACTTTATAGAAAGCAAAATGGACTAATACAACTGGTTTTAATATAGTGAGTTAAATACTTCATCTGTTTTTTGGCAGGTATGTACAACAAGCTTTCATTAATTTTTCACTTTCTCTTCCTCCATACTATGATGTGTATCTTGCCTTTACCTCATTGACCATGTCCTACTTCAATTAGATATTTCCAGTAACATCTATTAATTTTAGAGATTTTGCTGGTAGAAGGTTTGGCCAGTGAGTTTAGTAATTTTAGGGTGCAGTAAGTATAAATACTCCTAACTTTTTATACTTACTGGAACTAAAATATATTTCATTCAGCCTAAGTTGAACATCAAAAACTTCTTTTGACTTTGGCTATTTTTCTAAGGCCTGGCAAACTATTGTCCTAAGTGAAGACTTACTAATTAAAGGAAGATTCATTAGAGATTTCTGTATTCTGTGGTTTTCAGGATTATTTCACATTCCTTTATTATCCACTTGCTTCCTTTTAAACAGGGACTTTTATTATACTGATATTGGATTATTGAATATTTTATTGGATATATATTAAACATACTATTACATGAATATGGATACATTTGGTGATCTCTTCCAGTTTGTGGTTTATGAAAATATCTTATTACCTAGTTACTGTTGATCAGTTTGAGTAGTGCTGCAATGAACATGCAAGCATATGTATCTTTGGTAGAATGATTTGTTTTCTTTTGGATATATACCCAGCAATGAGATTGCTTGGTTTAATGGTAATTCTAAGTTATTTGAGAAATCTTCAAACTGCTTTTTGCAGTGCCTGAACTAATTTATTTTCCTACCAACAGTGTATAAGCATTCCCTTTTCTTCATAGCCTCACCAGAATCTGTTGTTTTGACTCTTTAATAATAACCATTCTGACTATGTGAGATGGTGTCTCATTGTGGTTTTGATTGGCATTTCTCTGATGATTAGTGATGTTGAGCATTTTTTTATTTCTTTGTCAGTTGTATGATTTGTATATGTTGAACCAACCTTGAATCCCAGGTATAAACCCTAGATGATTATGGTGAATTAACTTTTTGATGTGCTGTTGAATTTGTTTTGCTAGTATTTTGTTGAAAATTTTGCATCTACGTTCATTAATGATATTGGCCTATAGTCTCCTCTTTTTGTTATGTTTGCCTCGTTTTCATATCTGAGTGTTTCTGGCTTTATAGAATGAGTTAGGAAGGAGTCCTTTCTCCGAATAGTTTCAGGATAAGTGATCCCAGCTCTTCTTTGCATTTCCTGTAGAATTTGGGTTTGAATTTATCTGGCCTGGGGCTTTTCTGATTGGTAGATTTTTAATTACTGATTCCGTTTGAATTTATTGAGACTTGCTTTATGGTCAAGAATGTGGTGAATCCTAGATTATGTTCCATGTGCAGATGAGAAGAATATGTATTCAGTAGTTGCTGGGTGGAGTATTCTGTAAATTTCCATTCGGTCCAATCGGTCAGGTATCAAGTTTAAATTCATAATTTCTCTGGTAGTTTTCTGACTCATTGACTTTTTTAATGTTGTCAGTGGGGTGTTTTAGTTCTCCACTATTATTATGTGACTGTGTACATCTTTTCATAGGTCAAGAAAGATTTCATTGAGATTCCTTGTAATTCATGATTTGATTTCTTTATCTGTCATTTCTGAATGTGTGTTTTATTTAGGGAACATGGTAGAATACTTAGTGTGATTATTTGTTTGTGTCACTACATTCAGATTTTTCAGGATGCCAGAATTCTATCATTCTTCTCATCTGGAAATGCTGGTACTTCTAATTTTTACAATTATTTTCACACAAGCAGAATTTTGTTTTTCTTTTTTTTTTTTTTTTTTTTTGCTTTAATATTATATTTTATTCCCTCTTTTTTTCTTATCCTCCCTAGGATGTATGGCTACAGAGAGTGCTTGATAGAGTCTTTTAGCTTTGCTTCTATAGTTCTATGCACTTATTTGGCAGGTTTTATATTTGGCTATGCAGTTTGACCTATAAGCCAGTAAATGGCACTTACAGATAAGGGCTGACTGTGGCCAGCATGGCTATATACTTGATACTTGTTTACTAGCAGCTCTTTGTTGCCTCAGGCGATGGGATGATTCATGAAATTCACAGTGGTCTTAACTCCTTACTCAGCCCTGAGGGGGCAGCGGCCACAAAAGCCAGGGCAAGACTTGGCAGGTCCTGAGCAGGCCCATGCCCTAATGAAAGGAGCAAGCACCAGTGCCAAGGGAGAATCCAGTGGGCAGCCACCAAGCACCCAGTGGTATACCTAGGCATGGCATGGAGCTAGGAAACATCCTCAGCCCCATGTTCTCTGCAAAGGGCTGGGGGTCAGTCAAAACTCCTAATCCAGGAGATCAAGTGTGCCAGATGCCTAGAGATCTGTCTAGCCATGAATTGGAGAGGACTCCTCTGCACACAAGAAATGGGATGACTCAGTCTGCTAAACCAGGCAGGCATGCGCTCTGAAAACATGAAGATCTGCCTGAGTGTGTAGCAGATACCCCTCTCAATCCCCTGTACCTGAATCTCTGCACTGGAGTGTGAGGCAGCTCAGAGTCTGTACAACATGGATGCTTTGAATACCTGATGATATGCCTGTGCGTAAAGAAGAGAAGGCGTCCCTGCACCAGGATCTCTGCACAGAATGGGTGGGGCAAGTCGAGTTGCTGATCCAGGTGACAGGGTGCCCCAAATGCCTGGAGATATGCCTGATCCTGTAGTGCAGAGGATCCCCCTGCACCAGGATGACTGCATAGGAAAGGCAGGACAGGTCAGGCTTCAAATTTAAGCAAGGTGATGCTCCAAATGCCTGCAAATCCATCTGAGCTTGGAGCAGAGAGGGCCTCACTGCAACATGATCTGTGTCCAGGAAAGGTCGGTAGGCTTAGAGTGCGGAACCTAGGTGAGCTGGTGCTCCAAATGCCTGGAGTTCTGCTTGCTATGGAGCAGAGAGGGCCCCTATGCACCACAATCTGTGACCATTAAGGGGAGGGCAGCTCTGATGGCTAGTCCCAGCAAGTAGATGCTTCAGATGCCTGTGTTTCTGCTTGGATGTGAAGCACAGTAGGTCCTGCTGCACTACAGTTTCAGAGGAACAGTCTGGGGCACCCAGAAATGGCATATGCAGATCAGTTCCAGGTCGCCAAGCTGGCCCTAGCTGTAAGTCTTACCACCCAGGAGAAACTGCCGCTGTAGCAACTCTCTTCCCACCCTAGGCATGCAGTTCAGGAGAGCACAATTCCAGCACCTACTACTGAAGTTCCTTCCACAGTTCTGGCTTAGGAGGTTCCTATATGACTTATCAGTAGGTGTTTTACTCTCTGGCCTGAGAATAAAATGCCTCATGGCCATGCTGCTGGGTCACTAGAGAATGGCTACATTTTTATGTATGCATTAAAGATATGGATTAAAAATGATACCCTGCTCTTGGTCCTAGGTCTGAGACTATGTCTGCAGATTTTCCTGCTGTCTTTCCCTTGCAAGATCTCCAAGTCTCTCCCCAGGTTAGCTTCAGGGCTTGGGAGAAACATAGTGCTCCCCATTGACCTGTGTTGCTCAGTTCCTCTGTGGAAAGGTAAGTCACCAAGGGAGACTCTCTGCCTTTCTCACGTACTGAGGCTAACCTCACTGGAATGTGGGATGTCCTTCACAATTCTGGATGATTCCCATTTTCTGTCTTAAAGCTCACAGAGTTGATCTTTATATACTATCTTGGTATTTTCAAGTGGCTGAGGCATGCTAAAAGCCTTTACTATGTTATTTTGGAAAAATGTGTGCATGCTTATTTATAGATGATCTATAGATAATATCAAATTGACCTATAAACAAATGAGTACTAATAAATAACTATCTCAAATGTTTTCCAAGTTCATACATTTTGGTAATCTATGATTAATAAGCATAATTTGAAGCTTGATGGTAAATTAAAAGAAAAATGTCTTCAAAATTTAATGTGGACATTTTTGCCTAGGTACATTTGTCAGATACATTTATACTGTCAGGAAAATAATTTTTAAGATTATAAAACTCTTATGATTTCATTTTTGATGATTACTTAATTTGTGAGCTTATATATTTGGAGTCAAGCATTCAGAGTACGAGGTTTAGAGAAGTAATCAAAGTGAGGCATAAGGACAACAATTGAGTCTTGTTTCCTGGACCAGCTGTGACTTTTGACCATACTAAGAGAAATTGGATTTTCCAGGCGTTGTCTTCACAGCTGTCATTTGGCCTGGGGTCTGCATTTGGCACATAATACAATTTCTTACTATAAGAGAAAAGTAGGATGTGTTTCTGGTAAAAAAAAAAAAAAAAAAAAAAAAAAAAAAAAAAAAAAAAAGTCATGTGTAATGTGACTTTTGTTAAAGGAAAAGTAATTTTGTCCAGTTTAGAAGTTTTTAAAAGTTGTTTAAATTTGAAAAACTAAAAAGAATAGATATAAAAATTTTGTAAAACAAAGAGTAGAAAATATGTAATGGGCTATAAGAGGTTTAGGGAAAACATACTTTGTGGTCAGATTTATCAGTAAGAATTATGATTATTAAGTTAAATTGTTTTATGACACAGAAATAATCATTCACAGACAATTATTGTTTTTTTTTTATTCTCCTCAAAAAGCAGTTTATAAACAGCTATGGTTCAAAATTTGCTGTTTCTTTAAGAAAATTATGAAAAAGACGCTGACAAGTACTCTTGAATACAGGCTACTAGTAACTTTGAAAATCATGCCATTGGAATAAGTAGCACACAATTCGAGACACTGGTTATTTTACCAAGGCTTTGACTGGAATGGCAAACATTTTACATATGAACAGGCTGCTACGAGGAATTAAAATTGACTTTATAGAACTGATAAAAAGCCCCTTGAAATATTGACCTGGTATCTTGTCTATGTGGTTCCTTTAAAGGTTCCTGACCTGTGGTAAGTAAATAATGCAATTTTCTGATGGACCCACAAACCTCAACTTGTTTTGGGACCTTTGAAAAATAGAAACCCACCCAATTCAAACAGATCAAACAATCCGATGGCAAACTTTGACTCAGCTTCTTATCCTTGAGGATTTTACAAGTTGAATCTTAGTTTCCCTATGAAAATGTTATAGTAAAGATAAATTAAAGAGAACCTACATAGACAACTACTATTCTTTCTGTAAATAATCAGGTTACTTTTTTTGTAAAACTCATTTGCTAATACATTGGTCCTACTATGATTGTATTATTTCCATACAATTTCAATTGTATTTTGAATTATTTCTGGGCTACAAGTCCAAAAACTAACATTTTCAACTTTTTCTTCCATTTTTCTGACTTGAAAGCACCAGAAATATAAACTATGCTTTTTGTAAAGGCCTTGCAAACTGAAGTTACACACATTAAATAAACTTCAGAAGAAATTGCAGCAATGTCTACATAAACAGCCTTCATGTCTGCTGATATGTGGGCTACTCAGAATGTTCATGTAAACTCCTAATACTAGCAACAATACAGAAAAATCTATCAGATTGCCACTGCAATCTGAAGATGCTTCAGAGACTCCAGAAAAACTAGTTTATAGACTGCTACAGACTTTAACCTTTGTTGTACTTCTGCTTCCACAGAAATGACTTTTATTAATGATCTGTTTCCCTATATCACTTATAGAGGTCTACGCTGTTGGAAGTGTCATCTCTTGAAATGAGATACAGCTGTTTAACTGAATTAATTGATCTATTCTCTGGGCTAAGAGACCGACTCAAAAAGATATTGGATGAAATCTTTAAATTTATTCTTTCTACCTATTCCAGCTTGTTTTTTCACTCCTTTGTCTATCTTTATCTTATAACGTTTAGCCTTCTCCAAAGCTATTAACTAGGTTTTTAATATGTGAAACTTTTTTTACATTCAAAGTGGGTTTCTTAAAATATAAAAATATTTTACCCCAATATATATTTTTTGACATATTTTGAGATGGCTCTCAGAGAGGCAACAAACACAAGTACCCTGACAAAGCTGTCTTTCAAGGGAGAAATTTTCACCTGTAGAGAATGTGCATTGATGCAGGCAGGGCTTCCCTCACCTAGATCTAGGAAAGATTAACTGAGATGAAAGAAACATTATTATATGTTATTTCTGAAGGTTGCCACCTGTGAGATTTCATTTATATAACAAGCCAAGACTAATACGCACAGTCTGCCATTATCTGTTTTGCTGCCACAACATATTTTGCTATAATCTAAGCCCCTGATTATTTTTGTAATCCCAAGATGGTATATAAGCTTCTGCACCCTATTGATGATTAAGTAATCTCACATTGAGGTTCCCATTGTACATGTTAATAAATTTTATATTGCTCTTCTTTAATTAATTGGCCTTGTGTGACTTGATTTTTCAACAAACTTTAGAGAAAAAATCGGTGTATTTTTTTGTGTGTGTGGCTCCTACAGTTTCAATATATCTTTTAGTAGAATCACTATGCATTCTTCTTTTTTGTTTTCAGTTACCTGAAATATTAAACGAAAAAAAAACACTTCATATGTACCTTTTATTTTTTCTTTGTTTTTAATGGGTCTTTTATATGCCATATAATTATGTCTCCTTTGTGAGCCAAAATTAAAATCTTTTTTTTTAAACAGATGAGTTAAGCTCATTCTAACTTATTGTTATGAATCATAAGGTTTTTATCTCAACTCTGTAATAATACGTTATCATTTAAAAAGTTTTATTTGCTACATTCAATTTTCTAAAAATGTGTTTTTTTCTTACTTCTGTATTTGCTTGTTGTATTTAGAAAGTTTTGCATTTCTTCAAGTTAAATTTTACTTATGTTTTAATGTCTTAAAATGTTTAATTACCTACTTTATCAGTTTATTGTGATATCCTATAATACACATTTGCTTATGTAAAAATAAACTTTTCCATTTTATATTTTCTACTGCCAAAATATATTTATTTTAAAATGCTTACCAGCTTTTTAAGTCATTACTTAGTTGAATGACACTTATCCTGTAACAGATTCTTCAGGAAAGCCAAAGGGGAAAGACTTTCCTATGTTTGAAATGTGCTGAAAAGATTTTTTTCTCAAAGATTAATGTTTGAAAGACAGATGAGGTGCATGTAACATCTGTGATACACATTTTCTTTCATTTATTTATACACTTATAATACTGCCTCATTGTTATCTCCGTTTGCCTGCTGGTTTTAAAAAGTCTCATGAGTGTCTGCTACTTTTGCTTTTGTAAGTTATTTTATTTTATTTTTTCCCTGGATGTCATCATAATTATTTTTTTCTATTTGAAATGTAATACTTTTGCTAGAATATGATTTGGAGCTAATCTTTCTTGGTTAATTTTTTTCAGGTATCTAGTAACCACTTTCAAATCAACAGAATCATGTGATTGTTGCTGTTGTTTCTATTTTAAAACATAAGTAAAATTTAACTCACCTGGAAAGTTTCTTGGAATATACTCACATAGTTTTGCTCTGTGTCTCCACCTAAATCTTACCTGGAATTGTAATCCCCAGGTGTCAGGGGAGGGACCTAGTGGAAGGTCATTTGATCATAGGGACAATTTTCTCCCATGTGGTTTCTCCATAGTGAGTGTGTTCTCATGAGATATGATAGTTTAAAAGTGTGTGTCAGTTCCCACATCTTGCTCTCTCTCCCGCCACCAGGTAAGACATGTCTTGCTTTCCTTTGCCTTTCACCATTATAAGTTTCTTGAGGCCTCCCTAGCCATGCAGAATTTCGAGTCAATCAAACCTCTTTTCTCAGGTAGTTCTCTAGAGCAGTGTGAAAACGGACTAATATGTATATACTGTAATTTGTTTATATTTTTCCATTAAAAATATCTTTGTCTTTAGTAACTGATAATTTAGACACTTTTGCATCTTTGCCAATTTTCCATTTATACTAAACCTAACCACTTAAAAAAATTTTTTTTTAGTCCTTTTTCTTCTCTTGGTTGTTTTTCTGCATTTCAATGTCACTTATTTAATTTTACATGAATCAATTCCCTTTGGGGACTTATACAATTTATTATGATTTATAACTCTATCTTTACTTTTCTGATATCAATAAATTATCTTCAATACTCATTGTCTATTTTTTATTTTTAGTTTTTGAATTTCTAATTCATCATGTTTTCACATCCTCAATAATTGATTATGTATAACTGCTTGTTCTGTTGGCTTACATTTTCTTCTACTTTAGGGTGGTTTTTAGTGAATACTTTTTCTCCCTTCATATATTTGGGATGTTATTTCCTGATGTTCTGCAATAGTTGTATAAGGACTTTACTTTTTTCTTATTGATTTTTATAATGATAGAATTTTTCAAAAAATTATTAGTTTAATGGTGCCCTCTTCTGTCAGAAACACAAAGCCCAGATACTTTAACATATATATATATATATATATATATATATATATATATATATATATATATATATATATATATATATTTAAGTTTGTTTGGGAGATATAGTAGGTTTTGTGAGAATGCCAAATTTATGGCTTTCTTTTATCTCTCAATACCTTTTTTTTTCTTTATTTCCACAATTGCTAAAGTGTGTTCTTTTTGTTTTATTTTTGTCTATTTTCCCACACACATAATTTACGTGTTTCAACAACTAACCTTTAAATCATAAAAGTTTTTACAATGGATCTGACTTCTTTAAATAGCATCTGTAGCTTTAAATTATGCTTTTTCAAGTGGCTAATTTGAAATCCCTGTCCTGTCGACCATACTTTAATTTGCCTGGACAGTTTTCCAGTGTTCTTGGGTTTAGAGTGAATTTAATCTTCTCAGTGGTTATTAAATATCCTGCTCACATTCCTTTAGTAGTCTACTGTTCTACAGATTTTCTGTCTACATTTGCTTTTCATGAATTTCTGAAGCTGTGCTGCTGTGGGGTGGTAGCCCAAGATGCTGCAAACAGTCATTTGTTAGTATTTCAGTTTTGCTCATTGTTATTCTGTAATTTAATATTATCTGTCTTTGAGTTATGCCAAGTGTACACCTTAATATTGAAACTGTTTTTCCCATCTTGTTCTTTCATATTAAGTGGTAAAAATATTGGGAGACATGTTTTGTTTGCATCCAAATTTGTCCTTCATTACATATCTTAAAATCTTTTAAAAGTGACACTTCAAAAAGGAATTAGTCTTAAAAAGGTTTGTCCCTAGAGCAAAAAATAAGATTAGAAAATCAAACAATGTGGCCTTAGGAAAGTTATTCATCATTTTAGTACATCAGTGTCCTCATCTATAAAATGTAAATAATAATAGTGTGTAACTCATAGGATTATTACAAAAACTACATAAAATAACATATAAAGTCTTTATAATATTATCAAATATATTGTTTGGTAACACATTCAATTTTATCTTCTCATAATTTTTAGTATTATGTTAATTTTTACTGCAGTGAAAAGAAGCAGTTATTAAAATTAATTAATATTATATGATACAAGTACATATATATAATTAAAATAGTATGTCATCAAATAATATTGAAATACATCAAACTAGGATTTTTTAATATAGGTTTTTAAAAATTAGTATAATACTGTGTCTTTTAATTTACAATTGAAAGTGTATAACATTTATTAGACTACTTTGTATCTTTAAGAAAATACATTAGAAGTGTTCAAATATATGTGTGTGTGTATATACATATATAAAAAAAGGCAAAGCTCAATGAATTTTTTGGCAAAATATTCCTATTTGTTTTATTTTATTTTTTGAAATTAAAGTTTTTAAATTGCAGTAAGTTCATAAAATATTATTTTAAAACAACACCTTCAAATATCATATTCTAAAAGAAAATTATGGATATCTCTGCATTTTACAGTGGTTTCTTCATAGATATTTGGTTTTATTCCTGTGTTTTATTCATTGATTTGTTTCCAGGTTTTAGGTATTCAAATTTCAGTCAGTATATACAATTAAATATTAAAAGGAGATAAATAAACAACTGGCTTTGGCTCCCATTCACCTTCCATTTGCTATTTTCAAGAAATCAAAATCTATTTTTACTATCTTAACGAAAAATTTATATTTTTAAATATTAATATATATCATACTGTATTCATAAATATGTGATTTTATAAGATACAGATAATATATTTATATACATATAGTTTTTGCTTAACAAATAACAGAAATAACATTTGCAAAATATAAATATTCAATGACTAATTATATTCATAAAATGAATGAAATTAATCTCTGCTAAAGATTTTAGTGTACCAAATGTTAACATATTTCTTTGCCAAAATTAAGTTGAATCAATAGTTAATGTTAACTTTCTTCTGTTTTCAATCAAATAAATTTTTTAGACATTACTTTGTAGATAATTATTTACTTTTTTAGATTCAATTAAAATAATTTATTGTGAATGTTTATTATAATTGCAAGTTTAAAAGTATATATTTATGGTAGAAAATGGTATATGTATACATATGGTTTATGTATATATTATAAAATGACTACCACAATTAGCTAATATACATGTCTGTCACTTCACTTATTTACATTTGTGTGTGGTAAGTAAATTTAAGATCTGCTCTTTAACTATTTTCAACTGTACAATACAGTATTATCAGTTATAGCTATCATGCTTAATGATAGATCTCAAGAACTTATTCACCCTATCTAATTGAAACTTTGTATGCTTTGGCTAACAATTTCTCATACCCCTTTCTTTCCCAGGCCCTGCTGCCCACAATTATATTCTCAGCCTCTGTAAGCTTCACTATTTTACATTTCACAAATGAGATTGTACAATAATTTTATTTCTGTGTCTGGCCTACTTCACTTATCATAATTCTCTCCAGGTAAATCCATGTTGTCACAAATGGCAGGATTTAATTCATTTTTTAAGGCTAAATAGAATTTGGTTGTATATACACACCAAATTTTTAAACCATTCACCTGTTGATGAAGACTTAGATTCATCACAAATCTTAACTTTTGTGAATAATGGTACAATAAGCATGAGAGTGCCAATATATTTGTAATATATAGATTTCAGTTTTTTAATCAATACCCAGAGGTAAGATTGCTGAATCATAAGGTAGATCTATTTTTTAATTTTTTGAGGAGACTTGCACTGTTTTCCTTAAAGGCTATACTAATTACATTCCAACCCATCGTGTACCAGGGTTGCTTTTTCTCCACATCTTCACCAACATTTGTTATCTTTTATATTTTATACATTTTTCACTGTATACAGAATTTGATTTCAAAATTGTAATACATATATCACAAGTTTTGAATAAAATCAACAGGAAACGCAACTTTTATGAAACTCTTTTCTGAATCTGCAATAAAACAAAAGCTTCTTCAATTGTGAAATTAGTCCCCGCATCATTTTTGTTTGTGCTTCACTGCTAGTTAAAAGAATAATTTCCAAGATTATGGATATTGCCAAAACCATTGTAATATTTTTATATAAATTAACAACAACCACAGAAATATGCACATAACAATCTTATGATTGTACCTCTGAGCCCATCTCAGAGATGACTAACAGTGAAAGAAACAACAATTCTTACAATCTTAACCATATTATTCTAATTACTTTATAAAAAAGGAACTAAAGATAACAACTTACAAACTTTCACTCACTTGACAACGTGCTAATAAATGGTAAAACTGCAACCAGGACACATAATATTTTTATTATAAAACTGTCAGACTGTAAAAAATATTCTAAACATATTTTTGAGCAAAAATCCAGTTCAAGTTTTATTTTGTTTTCTGAGAATGACCTTAGTTTTCCTCCTTCTAATCAAATGCATAAATAAGTATAAATTACTTTTGTAAAGAACTACAGATATGCAAAACTAATATTGGGAAAATGCCAACACTAATAGTTTTGTTCATTGTTTTAATATGTATTTGTAAAGCATTATTTGTTGCATATCTTTTTAGATAATGTAAATTGATATTTAATTTTGAAATTCTTTTAAAGCATGCATGATAATGTAAGTAATTTCACTAGTGGTTTATTTATAAATGTATTATGTGTCTATGTATAAATGTGGGCTATCTCCTAATTCATTAAAGAGAGCGTTGATACCGGGGGGCGGAGCAAGATGGCCGAATAGGAACAGCTCCAGTCTCCAACTCCCAGCGCGAGCGACACAGAAGACCGGTGATTTCTGCATTTTCAACTGAGGTACTGGGGTCATCTCACTAGGGAGTGCCGGACAATCGGTGCTGGTCAGCTGCTGCAGCCTGACCAGCGAGAGCTGAAGCAGGGCGAGGCATCGCCTCACCTGGTAGCGCAAGGGGGAAGGGGATCCGTTTTCCTAGCCACGGGAACTGAGACACACAACACCTGGAAAATCGGGTAACTCCCACCCCAATACTGCGCTGTAAGCATACAGGCACACCAGGAGACTATATCCCACACCTGGCCGGGAGGGTCCCACGCCCACGGAGCCTCCCTCACTGCTAACACAGCAGTCTGCCGCGATCTATCCGCAAGGCAGCAGCGAGGCTGGGGGAGGGGCGCCCGCCATTGCTGAGGCTTAAGTAGGTAAACAAAGCCGCTGGGAAGCTCGAACTGGGTGGAGCTCACAGCAGCTCAAGGAAGCCTGCCGGTCTCTGTAGTCTCCACCTCTGGGGACAGCGCACAGCTGAAGACCAACAGGAGAAGCAGCGGGGGCCGGTGCAGACGCGAACGACTCTGTCTGACAGCTTTGGGGAGAGCCGTGGATCTCCCAACGCGGAGGTTGAGATCTGAGAACGGACAGACTGCCTGCTCAGGTGGGTCCCTGACCCCTGAGTAGCCTAGCTGGGAGACATCCCCCACTAGGGGCAGTCTGACACCCCACACCTCACAGGGTGGAGTACACCCCTGAGAGGAAACTTCCAAAGGAAGAATCAGACAGGTACACTCGCTGTTCAGCAATATTCTATCTTCGCAACCTCTGCTGCTGATACCCAGGCAAACAGGGTCTGGAGTGGACCTCAAACAATCTCCAACAGACCAACAGACAGTCCTTCTGACTGTCAGAAGGAAAACTATCAAACAGGAAGGACACCTATACCAAAACCCCATCAGTACGTCACCATCATCAAAGACCAGAGACAGGTAAAACCACAAAGATGGGGAAGAAGCAGGGCAGAAAATCTGGAAATTCAAAAAATAAGAGCGCATCTCCCCCTGCAAAGGAGCGCAGCCCATCGCCAGCAATGGATCAAAGCTGGTCAGAGAACGACTTTGAAGAGATGAGAGAAGAAGGCTTCAGTCCATCAAACTTCTCAGAGCTAAAGGAGGAATTACGTACCCAGCGCAAAGAAACTAAAAATCTTGAAAAAAGAGTGGAAGAATTGACAGCTAGACTAATTAATGCAGAGAAGATCATAAACGAAATGACAGAGATGAAAACCATGACACGAGAAATACGTGACAAATGCACAAGCTTCAGTAACCGACTCGATCAACTGGAAGAAAGAGTATCAGTGATTGAGGATCAAATAAATGAAATGAAGCGAGAAGAGAAACCAAAAGAAAAAAGAAGAAAAAGAAATGAACACAGCCTGCAAGAAGTATGGGATTATGTAAAAAGACCAAATCTACGTCTGATTGGGGTGCCTGAAAGTGAGGGGTAAAATGGAACCAAGTTGGAAAACATTCTTCAGGATATCATCCAGGAGAACTTCCCCAACCTAGTAGGGCAGGCCAACATTCAAATTCAGGAAATACAGACAACGCCACAAAGATACTCCTCCAGAAGAGCAACTCCAAGACACATAGTTGCCAGATTCACCAAAGTTGAAATGAAGGAAAAAATCTTAAGGGCAGCCAGAGAGAAAGGTCGGGTTACCCACAAAGGGAAGCCCATCAGACTAACAGCAGATCTCTCGGCAGAAACTCTACAAGCCAGAAGAGAGTGGGGGCCAATATTCAACGTTCTTAAAGAAAAGAATTTTAAACCCAGAATTTCATAGCCAGCCAAACTAAGTTTCATAAGTGAAGGAGAAATAAAATCCTTTACAGATAAGCAAATGCTTAGAGATTTTGTCACCACCAGGCCTGCCTTACAAGAGACCCTGAAGGAAGCCCTAAACATGGAAAGGAACAACCGGTTCCAGCCAGTGCAAAAACATGCCAAAATGTAAAGACCATCGAGGCTAGGAAGAAACTGCATCAACTAACGAGCAAAATAACCAGTTAATATCATAATGACAGGATCAAGTTCACACATAACAATATTAACCTTAAATGTAAATGGACTAAATGCTCCAATTAAAAGACACAGACTGGCAAACTGGATAAAGAGTCAAGACCCATCAGTCTGCTGTATTCAGGAGACCCATCTTACATGCAGAGACATACATAGGCTCAAAATAAAGGGATGGAGGAAGATCTACCAAGCAAATGGAGAACAAAAAAACGCAGGGGTTGCAATCCTAGTCTCTGATAAAACAGACTTTAAACCATCAAAGATCAAAAGAGACAAAGAAGGCCATTTCATAATGGTAAAGGGATCAATTCAACAGGAGGAGCTAACTCTCCTAAATATATATGCACCCAATACAGGAGCACCCAGATTCATAAAGCAAGTCCTTAGAGACTTACAAAGAGACTTAGACTCCCACACAATAATAATGGGAGACTTCAACACTCCACTGTCAACATTAGACAGATCAACGAGACAGAAAGCTAACAAGGATATCCAGGAATTGAACTCAGCTCTGCACCAAGCAGACCTAATAGACATCTACAGAACTCTCCACCCCAAATCAACAGAATATACATTCTTCTCAGCACCACATCGCACTTATTCCAAAATTGACCACATAATTGGAAGTAAAGCACTCCTCAGCAAATGTAAAAGAACAGAAATTATAACAAACTGTCTCTCAGACCACAGTGCAATCAAACTAGAACTCAGGACTAAGAAACTCAATCAAAACCGCTCAACTACATGGAAACTGAACAACCTGCTCCTGAATGACTACTGGGTACATAACGAAATGAAAGCAGAAATAAAGATGTTCTTTGAAACCAATGAGAACAAAGATACAACATATCAGAATCTCTGGGACACATTTAAAGCAGGGTGTAGAGGGAAATTTATAGCACTAAACGCCCACAAGAGAAAGCAGGAAAGATCTAAAATTGACACTCTAACATCACAATTAAAAGAACTAGAGAGGCAAGAGCAAACACATTCAAAAGCTAGCAGAAGGCAAGAAATAACTAAGATCAGAGCAGAACTGAAGGAGATAGAGACACAAAAAACCCTCCAAAAAATCAATGAATCCAGGAGTTGGTTTTTTGAAAAGATCAACAAAATTGACAGACCGCTAGCAAGACTAATAAAGAAGAAAAGAGAGAGGAATCAAATAGACGCAATAAAAAATGATAAAGGGGATATCACCACTGACCCCACAGAAATACAAACAACCATCAGAGAATACTATAAACGCCTCTACGCAAATCAACTAGAAAATCTAGAAGAAATGGATAATTTCCTGGACACTTACACTCTTCCAAGACTAAACCAGGAAGAAGTGGAATCCCTGAATAGACCAATAGCAGGCTCTGAAATTGAGGCAACAATTAATAGCCTACCCAACAAAAAGAGTCCAGGACCAGATGGATTCAGAGCTGAATTCTACCAGAGGTACAAGGAGGAGCTGGTACCATTCCTTCTGAAACTATTCCAATCAATAGAAAAAGAGGGAATCCTCCCTAACTCATTTGATGAGGCCAACATCATCCTGATACCAAAGCCTGGCAGAGACACAACAAAAAAAGAGAATTTTAGACCAAGATCCCTGATGAACATCGATGCAAAAATCCTCAATAAAATACTGGCAAACCGGATTCAGCAGCACATCAAAAAGCTTATCCACCATGATCAAGTGGGCTTCATCCCTGGGATGCAAGGCTGGTTCAACATTCGCAAATCAATAAATGTAATCCAGCATATAAACAGAACCAAAGACAAGAACCACATGATTATCTCAATAGATGCAGAAAAGGCTTTTGACAAAATTCAACAGCCCTTCATGCTAAAAACGCTCAATAAATTTGGTATTGATGGAACGTACCTCAAAATAATAAGAGCTATTTATGACAAACCCACAGCTCATATCATTCTGAATGGGCAAAAACTGGAAAAATTCCCTTTGAAAACTGGCACAAGACAGGGATGCCCTCTCTCACCACTCCTATTCAACATAGTGTTGGAAGTTCTGGATAGGGCAATCAGGCAAGAGAAAGAAATCAAGGGTATCCAGTTAGGAAAAGAAGAAGTCAAATTGTCCCTGTTTGCAGATGACATGATTGTATATTTAGAAAACCCCATCGTCTCAGCCCAAAATCTCCTTCAGCTGATAAGCAACTTCAGCAAAGTCTCAGGATACAAAATTAATGTGCAAAAATCACAAGCATTCTTATACACCAGTAACAGACAAGCAGAGAGCCAAATCAGGAATGAACTTCCATTCACAATTGCTTCAAAGAGAATAAAATACCTAGGAATCCAACTTACAAGGGATGTAAAGGACCTCTTCAAGGAGAACTACAAACCACTGCTCAGTGAAATCAAAGAGGACACAAACAAATGGAAGAACATACCATGCTCATGGATAGGAAGAATCAATATCGTGAAAATGGCCATACTGCCCAAGGTTATTTATAGATTCAATGCCATCCCCATCCAGCTACCAATGAGTTTCTTCACAGACTTGGAAAAAACTGCTTTAAAGTTCATATGGAACCAAAAAAGAGCCCGCATTGGCAAGGCAATCCTAAGTCAAAAGGACACAGCTGGAGGCGTCACGCTACCTGACTTCAAACTATACTACAAGGCTACAGTAACCAAAACAGCATGGTACTGGTACCAAAACAGAGATATAGACCAATGGAACAGAACAGAGTCCTCAGAAATAATACCACACATCTACAGCCATCTGATCTTTGACAAACCCGAGAGAAACAAGAAATGGGGAAAGGATTCCCTATTGAATAAATGGTTCTGGGAAAATTGGCTAGCCATAAGTAGAAAGCTGAAACTGGATCCTTTCCTTACCCCTTACACAAAGATTAATTCAAGGTGGATTAGATACTTAAATGTTAGACCTAATTCCATAAAAACCCTAGAAGAAAATCTGGGTAGTACCATTCAGGACATAGGCATGGGCAAGGACTTCATGTCTAAAACACCAAAAGCAAAGGCAGCAAAAGCCAAAATTGACAAATGGGATCTAATTAAACTAAAGAGCTTTTGCACAGCAAAAGAAACTACCATCAGAGTGAACAGGCAACCTACAGAATGGGAAAAAAATTTTGCAACCTACTCATCTGACAAAGGGCTAATATCCAGAATCTACAAAGAACTCAAACAAATTTACAAGAAAAAAACAAACAACCCCATCAAAAAGTGGGGAAAGGATATGAACAGACATTTCTCAAAAGAAGACATTCATACAGCCAACAGACACATGAAAAAATGCTCATCATCACTCGCCATCAGAGAAATGCAAATCAAAACCACAATGAGATACCATCTCACACCAGTTAGAATGGCAATCATTAAGAAGTCAGGAAACAACAGGTGCTGGAGAGGATGTGGAGAAATAGGAACACTTTTACACTGTTGGTGGGATTGTAAACTAGTTCAACCATTATGGAAAACAGTATGGCAATTCCTCAAGGATCTAGAACTAGATGTACCATATGACCCAGCCATCCCACTACTGGGTATATACCCAAAGGATTATAAATTATTCTACTACAAAGACACATGCACACGTATGTTTATTGCGGCACTATTCACAATAGCAAAGACTTGGAATCAACCCAAATGTCCATCTGTGACAGACTGGATTAAGAAAATGTGGCACATATACACCATGGAATACTATGCAGCCATAAAAAAGGATGAGTTTGCGTCCTTTGTAGGGACATGGATGCAGCTGGAAACCATCATTCTTAGCAAACTATCACAAGAAGAGAAAACCAAACACCGCATGTTCTCACTCATAGGTGGGAACTGAACAATGAGATCACTTGGACTTGGGAAGGGGAACATCACACACTGGGGCCTATCATGGGGAGGGGGGAGGAGGGAGGGATTGCATTGGGGAGTTATACATGATATAAATGATGAATTGATGGGTGCTGACGAGTTGATGGGTGCAGCACACCAACATGGCATAAGTATACATATGTAACAAACCTGCACGTTATGCACATGTACCCTAGAACTTAAAGTATAATAAAAAAAAAAAATAAAGAGAGCGTTGATATTCTATACTTTTGCTAAAACTATCTTTTAGCAGGGAACTTATAATACATAATGCATTTTAAAATTACAAAAGGAGTATGAATATTAATAAGGACTCATTCCACTGAGGAAACAGTGACCTTGAATTTGATGGCTGGTTACTATAATTTTGTTCTGTTTATGGTATCATATAATTTTATAGATTTTGAAATATGCACTGTAAGCAATATATTACTCTATACTATTTGAATCATTTCTTATAAATGTCCTGTTAATTTCGTATAAATTCAAGTGTATTATTATTTATAATTTTTTTTCCTGTAAAGACCAGTCAACTCACTTTTCCCATAGACATTAAGAGGAAAAAGAAATTAATTTTCTAAACAACAAGACATAATTTTCTTTGTGATAGAGACTTAGCTATAATTATTCTATTTATATTATCTAAACATTAATAAAATACTATTTTTCTTTGACATACATTAAGCTAACAAAATTTCAATTAAATTTCCCTTTGAGTAGGAGTGGGTCAATAAAAATTGGTTATTAATTTAGGGTTTTTTAACATGCCATATAATATATGAAATAATGTATAGAACCATTAGTTGTTGGGTTTATAAGAAGCCTTATAAACCATCCAATATAGCTGTCCTCTAGGGGAAAGCGATTATTTCAGATTGCCCCTAAAGAAATGGAACTCAATTCTTCACTTAACATCAATCAAGTTAAGAAAAGCTCATTCTTTCCTAAGGAAGATTACACCCAATAAAATAAACTTGTTCTTTGGAGAGCTGCTCTCTGTGTTTAAACATTTTAAAATCTTCATTCATTCATTTATCCTGAATCATTTGGCACCATGACATTTTTGTGGAGCAATGTGGTAAATAGCTGAAGAGTGCCCTCAACACTGTTTTTCTCCAAAGTAAGCTTGTCCAGCAACTTATATTTTTTCATAATGATGGTGATGTTTTCATTGTTCTTATGAAGAACACTACTAAATCAATGTCCTTACTAATGTTTGAGATTAATAACTCAAGGCAAATGATGCTGGAATTTGATGTCCTACACAGTTCCACAGCTTAAAATTTCAATTGCTTTTTTTTTTTTTTTTAAGCCAAACTACCCTTTTAAATATAAAACAGTCCTGAGACTTTGCTGAAGTTGCTTATCAGCTTAAGGAGATTTTGGGCTGAGACGATGGGGTTTTCTAAATATACAATCATGTCATCTGCAAACAGGGACAATTTGACTTCTTCTTTTCCTAACTGAATACCCTTGATTTCTTTCTCTTGCCTGATTGCCCTAGCCAGAACTTCCAACACTATGTTAAATAGGAGTGGCGAGAGAGGGCATCCCTGTCTTGTACCAGTTTTCAAAGGGAATTTTTCCAGTTTTTGCCCATTCAGTATGATATTAGCTGTGGGTTTGTCATAAATAGCTCTTATTATTTTGAGGTACGTTCCATCAATACCGAATTTATTGAACGTTTTTTAGCATGAAGGGCTGTTGAATTTTGTCAAAAGCCTTTTCTGCATCTATTGAGATAATCATGTGGTTCTTGTCTTTGGTTCTGTTTATATGCTGGATTATGTTTATTGATTTGCGAATGTTGAACCAGCCTTGCATCCCAGGGATGAAGCCCACTTGATCATGGTGGATAAGCTTTTTGATGTGCTGCTGAATCCGGTTTGCCAGTATTTTATTGAGGATTTTTGCATCGATATTCATCAGGGATATTGGTCTAAAATTCTCTTTTTTTGTTGTGTCTTTGTCAGGCTTTGGTATCAGGATGATGTTGGCCTCATCAAATGAGTTAGGGAGGATTCCCTCTTTTTCTATTGATTGGAATAGTTTCAGAAGGAATGGTACCATCTCCTCCTTGTACCTCTGGTAGAATTCAGCTCTGAATCCATCTGGTCCTGGACTTTTTTTGGTAGGGTAGGCTATTAATTGTTGCCTCAATTTCATAGCCTGCTATTGGTCTATTCAGGGATTCAACTTCTTCCTGGTTTAGTCTTGGGAGAGTGTAAGTGTCCAGGAAATTATCCATTTCTTCTAGATTTTCTAGTTTATTTGAGTAGAGGTGTTTATAGTATTCTCTGATGGTAGTTTGTATTTCTGTGGGGTCAGTGGTGATATCCCCTTTATGATTTTTTATTGCATCTATTTGATTCCTCTCTCTTTTCTTCTTTATTAGTCTTGCTAGCGGTCTGTCAATTTTGTTGATCTTTTCAAAAAACCAACTCCTGGATTCATTGATTTTTTGGAGAGTTTTTTGTGTCTCTATCTCCTTCAGTTCTGCTCTGATCTTAGTTATTTCTTGCTTTCTGCTAGCTTTTGAATGTGTTTGCTCTTGCCTCTCTAGTTCTTTTAATTGTGATGTTAGAGTGTCAATTTTAGATCTTTCCTGCTTTCTCTTGTGAGCCTTTAGTGCTATAAATTTCCCTCTACACACTGCTTTAAATGTGTCCTAGAGATTCTGGTATGTTGTATCTTTGTTCTCATTGGTTTCAAAGAACATCTTTATTTCTACCTTCATTTCATTATGTACCCAGTAGTCATTCAGGAGCAGGTTGTTCAGTTTCCATGTAGTTGAGCGGTTTTGATTGAGTTTCTTAGTCCTGAGTTCTAGTGTGATTGCACTGTGGTCTGAGAGACAGTTTGTTATAATTTCTGTTCTTTTACATTTGCTGAGGAGTGCTTTACTTCCAATTATGTGGTCAATTTTGGAATAAGTGCAATGTGGTGCTGAGAAGAATGTATATTCTGTTGATTTAGGGTGGAGAGTTCTATAGATGTCTATTAGGTCTGCTTGGTGCAGAGCTGAGTTCAATTCCTGGATATCCTTGTTAACTTTCTGTCTCGTTGATCTGTCTAATGTTGACAGTGGAGTGTTGAAGTCTCCCATTATTATTGTATGGGAGTCTAAGTCTCTTTGTAAGTCTCTAAGACTTGCTTTATGAATCTGGGTGCTCCTGTATTGGGTGCATATATATTTAGGATAGTTAGCTTTTCCTGTTGAATTGATCCCTTTACCATTAGGTAATGGCCATCTTAGTCTCTTTTGATCTTTGATGGTTTAAGGTCTGTTTAATCAGAGACTAGGATTGCAACCCCTGCTTTTTTTTGTTCTCCATTTGCTTGGTAGATCTTCCTCTATCCCTTTATTTTGAGCCTATGTATGTCTCTGCATGTGAGATGGGTCTCCTGAATACAGCAGACTGATGGGTCTTGACTCCTTATCCAGTTTGCCAGTCTGTGTCTTTTCATTGGAGCATTTAGACAAGCAGAGAGCCAAATCAGGAATGAACTTCCATTCACAATTGCTTCAAAGAGAATAAAATACCTAGGAATCCAACTTACAAGGGATGTCAAGGACCTCTTCAAGGAGAACTACAAACCACTGCTCAGTGAAATCAAAGAGGACACAAACAAATGGAAGAACATGCCATGCTCATGGATGGGAAGAATCAATATCTTGAGAATGGCCATACTGCCCAAGGTTATTTGTAGATTCAATGCCATCCCCATCAAGCTACCAATGAGTTTCTTCACAGAATTGGAAAAAAATGCTTTAAAGTTCATATGGAACCAAAAAGGAGCCCGCATTGCCAAGACAATCCTAAGTCAAAAGGACAAAACCGGAGGCGTCACGCTACCTGACTTCAAACTATACTACAAGGCTACAGTAACCAAAACAGCATGGTACTGGTACCAAAACAGAGATATAGACCAATGGAATAGAACAGAGTCCTCAGAAATAATACCACACATCTACAGCCATCTGATCTTCGACAAACCTGAGAGAAACAAGAAATGGGGAAAGGATTCCCTATTTAATAAATGGTGCTGGGAAAATTGGCTAGCCATAAGTAGAAAGCTGAAACTGGATCCTTTCCTTACTCCTTGTACGAAGATTTATTCAAGATGGATTAGAGACTTAAATGTTAGACCTAATACCATAAAAACCCTAGAAGAAAATCTAGGTAGTACCATTCAGGACATAGGCATGGGCAAGGACTTCATGTCTAAAACACCAAAAGCAACGGCAGCAAAAGCCAAAATTGACAAATGGGATCTCATTAAACTAAAGAGCTTCTGCACAGCAAAAGAAACTACCATCAGAGTGAACAGGCAACCTACAAAATGGGAGAAAATTTTTGCAACCTACTCATCTGACAAAGGGCTAATATCCAGAATCTACAAAGAACTCAAATATACAAGAAAAAAACAAACAACCCCATCAAAAAGTGGGCAAAGCATATGAACAGACATTTCTCAAAAGAAGACATTCATACAGCCAACAGACACATGAAAAAATGCTCATCATCACTCGCCATCAGAGAAATGCAAATCAAAACCACAATGAGATACCATCTCACACCAGTTAGAATGGCAATCATTAAAAAATCAGGAAACAACAGTTGTTGGAGAGGATGTGGAGAAATAGGAGCACTTTTACACTGTTGGTGGGATTGTAAACTAGTTCAACCATTATGGAAAACAGTATGGCAATTCCTCAAGGATCTAGAACTACCATATGACCCAGCCATCCCACTACTGGGTATATACCCAAAGGATTATAAATTATTCTACTACAAAGACACATGCACACGTATGTTTATTGCAGCACTATTCACAATAACAAAGACTTGGAATCAACCCAAATGTCCATCTGTGACAGACTGGATTAAGAAAATGTGGCACATATACACCATGGAATACTATGCAGCCATAAAAAAGGATGAGTTTGCATCCTTTGTAGGGACATGGATGCAGCTGGAAACCATCATTCTTAGCAAACTATCACAAGAAGAGAAAACCAAACACCGCATGTTCTCACTCATAGGTGGGAACTGAACAATGAGGAAACTTGGACTCGGGAAGGGGAACATCACACACTGGGGCCTATCATGGGGAGGGGGAAGGGGGGAGGGATTGCATTGGGGAGTTATACCTGATATAAATGATGAATTGATGGGCGCTGATGAGTTGATGGGTGCAGCACACCAACATGGCACAAATATACATATGTAACAAACCTGCACGTTATGCACATGTACCCTAGAACTTAAAGTATAATAAAAAAAAAAGAAATTAAAAAAATAAATATAAAACAATCAATATATAACATTTTAATTTTCATATGATTATTTATATTTTCAAATTATATACAAGACCTCCTCATGTGCCTTATAGAATTTGTTCTTTCAGCTTAAATGTGTAATTTGATTCTATAAAGAATATAAACCATAAACAAGATTAGTACCTAAAAATTTCAACATATTCCTTTGAACAAAGAGAATCCAAAGGTAAACAATAATAATTGCAATATGTATTTTACCAAAACAGCAGATAAAGTACCATGAAAGCACTGAGAAAATAGCAACTAATTTTGTATTATCTACACTATCAGCCTTGAAAATGCATACTAATATAGCAGTCTTTTTCTATAATAATTCCCTTCATGTACTGATAATTTGCACGCTTGGTTCACTGTGTTACTCATCATCTATATTCTTAAAACTATTCAGAGTGACTTAATTGTCCATATGAATAACTCTTCCTTAATCCTGTTTTTACACTTATTTACTAATTCATTTCTCATAACTGATTTTACCTCATCTCTAACAGCAACAGAAAAGTCATAGCTTTTTATTGGCATTGTCTGATGTTGCTTAACCTCTCAATAAAATGCAAACTCATTTCTCTGCAAATATAAACTCATATTTTACTTGTTCAGTTATCCCCATTACAACTATTATTCAATTAATAAATAAGTTAACAATCTTCGTAACTGTGCCTGCAATTTGTTTTACAGTGTTATTTATTCCATGTATCTTTTGTTGTTGAGTAAAATATACAGTTTTTAAATTTAGCCTTATAAATAGAAACATTTTTAAAATCTAAATAATTAAAAGTTTTGGTAGATGTGAAGTTGAAATACGGAAGCCTCAAAGTTATTGTCTTCAATTCTCTCTCATTATCATTATAGAAAGAGATTTTCTAATGCAATAATAACAAATAAATGTTATTATATTCAACTGAGTATCTTGTTAATATATAAAATGATAATCATGATAAAATGGATAAGGACAAAGTTGGAAATATTTATAATGTAAAAATTGCCGATTTTATTATTCTTATTTTCTCAATCAAAATGCTTAACTACAAATGAGACTTTAATTTTCATCACTATTCTGATACATTTTAAATTATAAATTTGGTCACAACAGTCAAACCGTCTTTCAAAAGTATAGGAACCAAGTTGCTAGTACATTATTTTTCCTGAGGAACACCACTCTGTTAGAAAACTAGTGTCGAATGTACTTTAACTTCTTAGATAGTTCTAAGTTTACTTTCAAATATTATGTATATGTAAATGAACACTGTCAAGAGATACAATTCAAGTATATTCCCTTCTATATCTTCCTGGAAATAGTGGTGGTAATGTGAAAATCAATCAATGTTGTGTAGAGATTTGGAACCAGACATAGTTTAGCTGAGGAATACTTTGACTCTTCACAAGTATGTCCTCCACATTTTACTCAAATTTCTATATGTTGTTTTTAATTTTGCATACCCAGATATTTATTTATTATTTTCTGCCCTATATCTTGGAAAGCTTTTTTAATCTTTGCAAATATTATTTCCTAAAATTTGCTTCGCTATTAATACAGTTATAACAACCTTCCTTTTTATAATGTTAACATTGTATGTAACTTTTTCTATCCATGCATTTGAAGGTTTGTTTTGTTTTATGGATTTCCAAGTTTTCTTTTATTGTTTTGTGTGTTTTGTTGTATATATTTGTAGGCAGGATATAAGTAGGTGCTGCTTTTTTCATTTCTTTTTTTTTTTTTTTGAGACGGAGTCTTGCTCTGTCACCCAGGCTGGAGCCAAATGGCGCGGATCTCCACTCACGGGGTTCACGCTGTTCTCTTGTCTTAGCCTCCCCAGTAGCTGGGGCTACAGGCACTTGCCACCACCCCCTGCTAATTTTTTTTTTTTTTTTTTTTTTTTTTTTTTTTTTTGTATTTTTACTAGAGACGGGGTTTCACCATGTTAGCCAGGGTAGTCTCCATCTCCTGACCTCGTGATCTGCCCACCTCGGCCTCCCAAAGTCCTGGGATTACAGGCGTGAGCCACCGCGCTCGGCCTGGTGCTGCTTTTTAAATACAATCTCACAAGCCCTGTTTTTATTTGCAATATTTAAACAACTTACATAGAATATTTTATTGAAACAGATTTCAGTATATCATTCTGCTATTTTTCTTTTCCTCTTTTTCTGTGTTCTTTTGCAGTAATTGAGAATTATTTTATTAAAGGGAACATGACAGTTTTCTGGACTTGAAAGATCAGTGTCTGGATTATTTTTATTTTTTGCATATGGATGTCTAGTTTTTTTCAGAATCATTTGTTGAAAATACTATTTTACTTCATTATATTACCTTTGCTTTCTTTTTCAAAGATCATCTAACTGTATTTACGTGGGTCAATTTCTTGGCTCTCTGTTCTGTTCCATTAACCTATACGTGTATTATTTTGCCTCTATTACACTGCCCTCCTTAGTGTAGCTCTATAGGGAGTATTAACATCAAGAGTGCTAGCCCTCAAATTTTTTCTTCTCCTTCAATATTTTGTTAGCTAGTTTGCATCTTTCCCTCTGCAACATACACTTTAGAATCAGTTTGTCAAAGTCCACAAAATAACTTACTGGAATTTTAATTGGGATTGCACTGAAACAATAGGTCAAATTGGGAAGAAGTGACAGGCATCTTGACAATATTGAGTCTTTGTTGAGGAGATCAGACCCAATACCAGGATGTGGGGTCTGGTGGAGTCAAAGGAATGAGACAAGTCAAGAGTGCATAAAGTGGGACCGGGAGCCAACACTAGTATGAAGGCTGAGAATGGCCCCGAACTCTGGAAGCCCACACTATTTATTGGTGATCAAACAAAGGAGCAGGTGGTGAGGATCTGGGGGTTGAAAGGACGTGGTGTATGAAGCGCATGATCTACAGCTGTGACGGTTTAGCATTTTCTTTGAAGCATATAGAACATGTTCTGCTACTTGAGGTAATGTGAAACATGTTCTTCCAGCTTAAGATACAATTGGTTTATGAATCTGGGAGTGCTAGAAACAAGGACCCAGCAAGTCTAGATACATTCCAGAGACCACAAAGGGTTTTATGCCCTGAACCCTGAATTCTATCCAAGCCAGGAGGAGTTTTATGCTCTGGGCTTAGATTGTGGTGCAGCAGGGCACCCTTTCACCCTTTGGCACAGAGCTTGGTGTTCCAAAGGCCACAAGGGGTTTTAGACCCTGGACCCTGGACATGTTTCAAGACTCTTTTACATTATGTCAGATATGTAGGCCCTGTCTCAGCTTTTTTCCCAAACAAGATTTCCCAATTCAGATTTTCCCCAACAAGTCTTCCTATTCATAAACATAAAATACATTTCCACTTGTATAGTTATTTGATTTTATTAATCAGTTTTATATTTTTATATAGATCTTGTATACTATTTTTTTAATATTTCATTGTAAAATTCTAAGTATTTCATTATTTAAGATGTTAATATAAATGTTTTTATTGGTTTATTTTAAATTATTTTTTAAATTTCAAATTGTACTTGTTTGTTTCTTGTATTTACAAAGAAACTTTTTACAGAAAGCTATTAATTTTTTGCACTAACTTTGTATCCTAAATCCTTGCTATAATCACTTATTAGTTCCTAGAGGATTTTGTCAATTCTTTCAAACTTTCTAAAGGGATGATCATGTCATCTGTGAACTAAAAAATATATTTATTCCTTCCCAATCTGTGTTCCTTTTATTTTTCTTTCTCATCTTATTTCATTAGCTTGAACTTACAGTATGAGATTGAAGAAGTGGTAAGAGGGGATATTCTTGCCTTAACTTAATGAGAAAGCTTCTACTTTATCATCATTAAGTATGACGTTAGCTATAGTATTTTTTGTATATGCATTTTATTAAGTTGTGGTCATTCTCCCATATTTCTAGTTTACTGAGAGTTTTTTTTTTTTTTTTAACATGAAAGGTTGTTAAATTTTGCTAAAAGCTTTTTTTGTATATATTGACATGATCATGTGATTTTTTAGCGTATTGATGTAATAAATTACATTAATACATTTTCAAATGTTCAAATTGCTTTGCCCTAAATGAGATAAATCCCTCTTGGTTGTTGTGTGTCATTCTTATACACTATTGAATTTATCTTCATAATATTTTGTTGTGGATTTTTGCATCTATGTTCATGAGAGACATTGGTTATAGCTTAGATTTTTTGAAATGTCTTTGTCTTATTTTGTTATCAAAGTAAAGCTAGTCTCATGGAATGAATCAGAGAGTCTGCTTCTGTCCTCTGAAAGAAACTGTAAAAACAATTGGAGTAACTTCTTTCTTAAATGTTTTGTAGAATTCTTCAGGAACCCATCTGGGCCTCATGCTTCCCATTCTGAAAGGTAATTAGTTATTTATTCAGTTTCTTCAATTAAATTGTCTATTTCTTCTTGTGTGAGTTTGGTAGATTCTGTCTTTCAAAGAATTGGTCCAGTTCATACATGTTATCAAGTTTGTGACCATGAAGTTTTCTGTAGTATTCCTTTATTTTCCTTTTATTGTCCATGGATCTGAAGTGATGTATACATCATTTCTGAAAGTAATTTGTCTCTTCTCTTTTTTATTTAGATAGCAAGTTAAGAGTTTTATCAATTTTATTAGTATTTTCAAAGAATCTGCTTTCGGTTTTGTTGACATTCACTGTTGATTTCCTGTTTTCAATGTCAATAATTTCTTCTAGGATATTTGTTATTTATTTTCTTTTGCTTATTTTTGATTTAGTTTGCACTTCTTTTTGGTTCAGACAGGTGGAAACTTATATTATAGATTTTAGATTTTTGTTTTGTTCTAATACATGCATTCAATTATAAAATGTTCCTTCTAAGTCCTACTGTTACTGTATCTTACAAATTTTTGTGTTGTTTTATCTTGTGTTTTTATTTTTCTTTAACTTAATATATTTTAAAATATTTCTTGCTATTTCTTCTTTAGTCCCTGTGTTATTTAGAAGTGTGTTGTTGAATGTCTACATATTTGGAGATTTTAAAATTTATTGTTCTGTCATTTATTCCTTGTTTAAATCCAATGTGTTCTGAGATTAAATATTGTATAATTTTTATTATTTTAAATTTTTAAGTGTGTTTTATGGCCCAGAACAGTGAAATGTTCCACATAAGCTTGATAAGAATGTGTATTCTGCTGTTATTGGGTGAAGTACAAGTCCACCTCATCAATATTTCTCATATCATTCCAGACTACTGCGATAAAGTGAGTATCACAACAAAGTGAATCAAACAAATTTTTGGTTTTCCAGTATACATATTAGTTATGTTTATACCATATTGTAGCCTCTATGCATAATAGTATTGTTTTGAAAAAGGACATAATTTAATTTAAAAATATTTTATTGCTAAAAATGCTAACAATAATCTTTGAGTCTTAATCTTTTTGCTGATGAAGGGGCTTGCATAAATGTTGACTGATGACTAGTCAGGGTTGTGATTGCTGAAGTTTGGGATCATTGTGGAAAATTAAAAAATAAGATAACAATAGATTTTGGCACAATGATGGACTCTTTTGTGAAGGATTTCTGTGTTGCATGAAATGCTGTTTGATAGCATTTTACTCACAGAACTTGGACTCAGTTCTCTGAAAACTTGCAATTGCTTTATAAACTAAGTTTATGAAATATTCTAAACTTTTTGTTGTCATTTCAACCATGTTCACAGTAACTCCATGAAGACCAAATTCCATCCCAAGAAACTACTTTCTTTGCTCATCATAAGAAGCCACTCCATGTTCATTTAAGTTTGATAGTGTGATTACAGCAATTTAGTTACATCCTCAAGCACCACTTCTCATTCTAGCCCTCTTGCAATTTTCACCACTTTGCAATTACTTCTTCCACTCAAGTCTTATATCCCTCAAAGTCATTGACTTTGGGGGTTGAAATTGACTTTTTTCAATCTCATGCTAACGTTGACATTTTGATGTACTCACATGAATCATAAATGGTCTTCATCACATCTAGAATGGTGATTCTTTCCATGAAGTTGTTAATTTACATTGGTTAAATTTATCCAAAGAATGACTATCTATGGTTGTTATAGCCTTAACAAAATATACTCCTTAAATAATAAGAGTTGGAATTAGAAATTTTTTTTTTTTTTGATCCATAGACTGCAGAATAGATGTCATCCTGGCAGACATAAAACCAACATTAATCTCCTTGTAAATCTCCCTCAGAGATCTTGGGTGACTAGTGTCACTGAACAATAATATTTTATAATAATTGTTTTTTTTCTGAGCAGTTGGTCCAAGAATGGGCTTGAAATAGTCAGTAGTCTATGCTGTGCATAGACATGCTGTCATCCAGACTTTGGCTGTTCCATTTATAGAATATAGGCAGAGTAGATTTAGCATAATTCTTAAGGTCCTAAGATTTTTGAAATAGCAAATGAGCATTGGCTTCAGTGCAAAGTCACCAGCTGCCTTATTCCCTAAGAAGAAAGTCCAACTCTGAAGTTCTAAAGCCAGACATTAACTTTTTCTCTCTAGCTGTAAAAATGCTCAATGGCATTTTCTCGAATATGAAACTACTTTATCTACACTGCAAATCTGTTTTTTAGTATAGTCTTTTCATCAATTATCTTAGCTTGATTTTCTGGATCACCTGCTGTAGTTTCTATATTAGCACTTTCTGCATCACTTTGTAATTTTATTTTATAGAGGCAGGTTGCTTTCTTAAATGTCATGAAACAATCTCTGCTTTCAAACTTTTCTTCTGCAGCTTTATTGCCACTCTTACCCTTCACAGAACTGGAGACAAAGCCTTGCTCTGGATTGGGCTTTAGTGTATGTGAATGAGGCAGCTGGTTTTGTCTTCTATGCAGGCCACTACAACTTTCTCCATGTTAGCAATCAAGCTGTTTTGCTTTCTTATCATTTGTGTATTCACTACAGTGCCATTTTAAGTTGCTTCAAAAACTTTGTTTTGCCTTCACAACTTGGCTAGTGCTTTCCCACAAAAATACTAGTTTTGGCCTACTTGGCTTTAACATGACAAGCCTAATCATTTCTAGCTTTTGATTTAAGGTGAGAAAAGTATGACTCTTCCTTTCACTTGAACACTTAGAGCCCATTGCAAGGTTATTAGTTGGCCTAATTTCAATATTGCTGTGTCTTCAGGAATACAGAGGTGCAAGAAGAGGGAGAGAGATGAGGAACAATCTGGTCAATGGAGCATTCTGAACACTAACAACATTTATTCTGCCTTACACAGGTCTAATTCATGGTACCCCCAAACAATTACAATTCAAGGGTTGTTAAAGTCTCCAATTATACAAGTGAATTCATCTATTTCTCCTTGCAGATCTGTAAGTTTTTGCTTTATGTTGTTTGATGCTGTATTATGCATACATGTCTTATAAGTATTGCTGTGTATTCTTGTATTCTTGTCTCCTTTATGATTAGTTAATGCCCTTTATCCTTAAAAATGTTTCTTGGTTCAAGTCTGCTGTGTCTGAAATTGATAGCAGCTACTCCCACTTTGTTTGGATTAATGTATTTTTTATACATTTTTTAAATATATTTTTCTTCCATTGAGTTATAATCTTTCTTTAAAACCATTTTATCTACAATGAAAATCTGTTCTTTGGTGTAATCATTTTCATCAATTATCTTCATCTTCCAGATCACTTGCTGCAGCTTCTGTATTAGCACTTGCTGTATCACCTTGCACTTTTGTTTATGGAGGTAGCTTCCTTTCTTAAATCTCACGAACTAAAGCCTCTGTATCTTTCCACTTAAAGTTTGTTTCTTGTCAACAGCATATAACTGGGTCTTGAGTTTTGGTCTACTGTGATAATTACTATCTTTTAATTGATACATTTATACCATTGCTCTTCAAAGTGATTATTAGTATAGTCTGGTTAATATCTACTGTATTTATTATTGTTTTTTATTTTTTCCCTTTGTCTCTTTGTCGTCCACTCTTTTTCTGTCTCCTATGGTTTTAATTGAACACTTTATATAATTTTTTTCTCTTTTCTTATATGTTATGTTTCTTTTTATGAATTTTTTAGTGATTGCCTGAGAGTTTGAATATACCTTGAAAACTAGTAAAAGGCCACTTTGAAATAACACTATACCACTTCACGGGTAGTATGAGTACATTATGATAACAAAATAATTCTAATTCCTCCCTCTTTTGTGCCATTACTGTCATTCATTTTACTTATATATAAAGGACATATAACATGTTTATTTATATATATATGAGATACACACATAAGTATATATAATTGATACATATTGCTATTTTTATTTTGAGGAAACCATTATATGTTAGATTAATTAAGGATAAAAGGTCTTTATTTTTTATTCACTTATTCTTTATTTGATGCTCTTCTTTTTTCAATGTAGATTCAATGTCCCACATTATTAGATCCTGTCTAAAGAACTTCTTTTAACCTTTCTTGAAAGGCAAATTTGCCAATAAGTCACTTCAATTTTTATTTTCTTTAAAAAAGTATTTAGTTCACTTTCTGCTTTCAAGGGTAATTTTTAGGACACCTAATTCTAGGTCAGTTGTTTGCTCTCTTACGATACTTCACTCTATTACCTTGGTTGCCAGATAGTGCAACTGGCTCTGAGGGAAGTTAAATATAATTTTCATTTTTATTTTATAAAAGGTATTTTTTCTCCCTCTAGTTTCATTCAGGATTTTTTCTCTTTGATTTTCTGTCATTTGAAAATGATATGTCTGGCCAGGCGCAGTGGCTCAAGCCTGTAATCCCAGCACTTTGGGAGGCCGAGACGGGCGGATCACAAGGTCAGGAGATCGAGACCATCCTGGCTAATATGGTGAAACCCCGTCTCTACTAAAGAATACAAAAAACTAGCCGGGCGACAAGGCGGGCGCCTGTAGTCCCAGCTACTTGGGAGGCGGAGGCAGGAGAATGACGTGAACCCGGGAGGCGGAGCTTGCAGTGAGCTGAGATCCGGCCACCGCACTCCAGCCTGGGCGACAGAGCCAGACTCCGTCTCAAAACAAAACAAAACAAAACAAAACAAAACAAAACAAAAAAAGAAAATGATATGTCTATATATACATTTTTTGTATTTATTTTGCCTGATATTCTCTGAACTTCTTAGATTTGTGCTTTGGTGTCTGAAATAAATTGGAAGAAATTACCTGTCAGATGTTTTCAAATATTTTTTTTCTATTTCTTTCTCTCTTTTTCCTCCTCTAGTATTTTCATTGCATATATATTAAATGTTTTGTAGTTATTCCAAAGTCCTTAGAGATTCTCTTTTTTTTTTTTTTTTTTTTTTTTTTTTTTTTTTAGTCTTCACTCTCTTTGCTTTACAGTTTTGAAAGTTTCTATTCTAAGCTCGGAGATTCTTTTCTGAGCCACATCATGAGTACAAATAAGGCCATTAAAAGCATTGTTTATTAATGTTTCTGTTACAAAGTTTTTATCTCTAACATTTCTTTTTGGTTCTTTTTTTTAGGATACCCACTTCTTTACTGACTTTCCCCCCATGTATTCTTGCACGTGGTCTACTTTATCCATTTGATCCCTAAGCATATTATTCATAAATATTCAGAAATGTTTTCAATTCTGGTTCTGATAATTCCAACATTCCTACCTTGTTTGGTTTTGCTGTTTGCCTTTTCAAATTGTTCTTACCTTCTCGTATGCCTTTTTTAAAAAAATTTTTTTTCTTTTATCTTTTTTTTTTTTTTTTTTTGCATGGCTGAACATGATGTAGTAGGTAAAAGAAGCTGCTGTAAATAGGCTTTTAATAACATGGTAGTAGGGTATGGGAGGGAGCAGAAAGTCTTCTGTAATCCTATGATCTTGTGATCACATCTCAGTCATTTAGTGTGCCTAAACATCTGTACTATAAAATTCACAAGTGTTTCTTATATTTTTCCTTTTATCCTGAGATGGGGATTGATAGCTAGAGTGGAGTAGATTTCCGTATTTTCCTTCCTTCACAGGAAAGGCTAGAGCCAATTAGAAATGGGTATTTCCCTTCTCTCAGATGTGTTTGGCTTTTATATTATCCCAGCAGAATAGGTTCTGGTCAAATAGTCTTTCCTAAGACAGACTTTCCCAATAAGAACAGAGTGTTCTGGCATATCTGAAAGCGCTTACTTTTCTACTCTCCTTGCCGGAAGCATAAAGAGATGCTTCCGGCAAGGAGCATCTCACCCACCCCAATACATCCCATGATAAGCTGGTCAAGTTCCTGGAGGTAAAAGTCACAAAACTGTGGGGCCCCTTGTAGTATATAACTCTATGGCTTAAGTGAGCCTCCAAAAATTTGTCAATTGCAGTTTAAGTTTTCCCATCCCAGCACTGATTTCCTCGGTGATTTCCATTTGTTAGTCTCTGACCTAGCAAGCTATCATTTCTCGTATTTTTCTCTCTGACTCTCCAGTCTTAGTTGCAGCCATTCTTCCTGTATCCATATCTCTCTTAAAGATCCGAGAAGGGTTGTTGATACTTCAATCTGTTCATATATTTACTTGTTTTAGTATGGATGGTGACTTGGATGCTCTTACATGCGGAGCCAGAAACCATAGTGACTACCATTACTTTTTATAAACTTTCACTTTTTAAAAAATTTCCTCAATAGCTTGAGCACTATAGTGTAATAGGATAAAACCACAAGTCTGAGGATCTCTTCTTTATTTTTTAAAATAATTTTTATTTTTTTCATTTGTGGTCTGTTTTGTTTTTACTGGTTTTATTTTATAAAGTTAAATATTTATTGTCAAACTATAATAGTATCAAACTTTCTGGAAGAGTTATGTGCACTTCAGATGAAAGCATATTTTATATTCTCAGGAAGTAAGGGTTTGGGGGCTTGAGTATCCTTTGCCTTATGTCAAGGTTGCAGTCTCCATTTTTTTATTGTTTGGACTTATATAATATACCTTTGTCATTTTCTATTATCATTGCTTATTTAATTTTATTTATCACTTTTCTTTATAGATTTTTCGTCTACAGGACATGTCTAGAATTTGTATATCAAACTTCAGTTAAGAAAGTTAAACCACTAGGAGTGATATGAAATAAAGTATTTATTATAGAAATTAGATCTTATGGATTTATGAGATCAAGTGATGATATCTATAGAAAGCTCTTTTATATTTGTATTATGGCAAGCCTGAAGTCACTGAAGGCCAAGAGTAGCAATAATTACAAAGAGAAACTATACAAAAAGTAAGAGAGTATGTGAACCAGGTAGATCCAACAAAGAAAATGAGAACTAATGAGGTCAGAGTAGAACTCAACTATGATTCTCATGAACTGTAATTGTAGCAACATGACCAACTTACATCACAGCTTTTTGCCGTTTGTCATGAAGTTGTACATACAAATGGTTCAGAAGTCAGAGAAGAAGAATGGAGACATCAAAACGTATCTAGAGAAGTTCAGACTCAGCTTCTGAATTATGCCAACAAAGTAAGTCAGATTCCGGTACTCCACATCAATCTTCAGAACTTAGGACTAAGGCTCAACTTCCCCTTTCAAATATAATGAAAATGCCTCTGATAGTAAATCATAATCTTTGTAACTACATGGAAATGTACTTTCAGTTTAGCTAAGTATATAAAAATAAAAATAAAATAATTAAGTATTTATTTGACTAGATATACATACACACACATTGTGCTGCATGGCAGACATGCTGATGTATAAATTATTTTGGCCATTTTAATATATAAAAATCCAAAAATATATTAATGTTATACACATTTAAAATCAAACTGGCTGAGAATCTTAAAAGTCTAGAATCTACTAAAACCAATTTTACATTACTTATATTTATTAACTGAAGCCTATGATGTAGAGAAAACAGCTATAGCCAATATATAAGGCATGATTTAATAATAATATAAATATTGTTTTTCAGAAAATTATTTACATAAATGTTGACTACAAAGTTAGCACTGATTTACGTATATAAATTTGAATCCATGTGTTTTAAATTTGATAATACCTATCATACACTATATGTGAGATGTGTAAAACAAAATATATTATTTTTAATATTTCAATTATTTTGATAGAACTGTGAGTATTCCTTTTTATATATTAGTATACTGAATCTCAGAGAGGTTAAGTGTCTTGATCAAGTTTACAGAACAATTTAATGCGCCATGATGCAAATTCAAGACATCTTGAATTTAAAACCATGCCCTTTCCTCTATACTTCCATGATTAGGTATAAAATAGATGAAGAAATATCATACATAATATTTACCATTTGTTTTGGAAGCTTAACATAATAAATTTTTGGTAAGTAAATGTATCAATAAATTATAAGGAATAGATACATGAAGTAACTCAGGAAATTGAAAATTGAAAAATATTATGAATAATTGTACATAGCCATAGGGATTCCTTTTTTTCTTGTTTTCTTTTTGGTTTTACTTTGAGTTCTGGGATATATGTGCAGAATGTGCAGTCACTGATATACATTTGCCATGGTGGTTTGCTGCAACTATCAACTCATCATCTAGGTTTTAAGTCTCTCATGAATTAGGTATTTGTCCTAATGCTCTCTTTGCCTTTGGCCCCCAACCCCTGACAGGCCATGTGTGTGATGTTCCCCTCCATGTGTCCATGGTGTTCTCATTGTTCAGCTCCCACTTATTGGTGAGAATATGTGATATTTGCTTTTCTGTTCCTGTGTCAGTTTGCTGAGAATGGTAGTTTCCAGCTTCATCTATGTCCCTGCAAAGGACATGAACTCATTATGTTTTGACTGCATAGTATTCCATGGTGTATATGTGCCACATTTTCTTTATCCAGTCTATCATTGATGGACATTTGGATTGGTTCCAAGTCATTGCTATTGTAAATAGTGCTGTAGTAAACATGTATGCATATATCTTTATAGTAGAATGATTTCTAAACCTTTGGGTATATATCCAGTAATAGGATTGCTGGGTCAAATGGTATTTCTGGTTCTAAATCCTTGAGGAATCAATACACTGTCTTCCACAATGGTTGAACTAATTTACCTTCCCACCAGCAGTGTAAAAATGTTTCTACTTCTCCACAGCCTTGCCACCATGAGTTGTTTCCTAACTTCGTAATAATCACCATTAGAACTGGCATGAGATGATGAGCTTTTTTTTTCATGTTTGTTGACCACATAAATGTCCTCTTTTGAGAAGTGTCTGTTCATATCCTTTGCCCACTTTTTGATGGGGTTGTTTTTTTCTTGTAAATTTGTTTTTTTCTTGTAAATTTGTTCCTTGTAGATTTGTTCCTTGTAAATTTGTTCCTTGTAGATTTGTTCCTTGTAAATTTGTTCCTTGTAGATTTGTTCCTTGTAGATTAGTTCCTTGTAGATTCTGGATATTGGATCTTTGTCAGATGGGTAGACTGCAAAAATTTTCTCCCATTCTGTAGGTTGCCTGTTAACTCTAATGATAGTTTTTGTTTGTTTGTTTGTTTGTTTGTTTGTTTTGCTGTGCGGAAGCTCTTTAGTTTAATGAGATTCCATTTGTCAATTTTGATTTTTGTTGCAATTGTTTTTGGTGTTTTAGTCATGAAGTCTTTGCCCATGCCTGTGTCCTGAATGGTTGCCCAGGTTTTCTTTTAGGGTTTTTATGGTTTTGAGTTTTACGTTTAAGTCCGTAATCCATCTTGAGTTAATTTCTGTATAAGGTGTAAAGAAGGGTTCCAGTTTCCGTTTTCTGCATATGGCAAACTAGTTTTCCCAGCATTTATTAGATAGCAAATCCTTTCCTTGTTGCTTTTCTTTTTGTTAGTTTTGTCAAAGATCAGATGGTTGTAGATGTGTGGTGTTATTTCTAATGTCTCTGTTCTGTTCTATTGGTCTATATATCTGTTGTGGTACCAGTAGCATGCTGTTTTAGTTACCGTAGGCTTGTAGTATATTTTGAAGTCAGCTAGTGTGATGCTTCCAGCTTTGTTCTTTTTGTTTAGGATTTTCTTGCCTATATGGGATATTTTTTAGCTTCATATATATATATATATATATATATATATATATATATATTTTTTTTTTTTTTTTTTTTTTTTTTGAGATGGAGTCTCACTCTGTCACCAGGCTGGAGTGCAGTGGTGCGATCTCGGCTCACTGCAACCTTCACTTCCCAGGTTCAAATGATTCTACTGCCTCAGCTGGGATTACAGATGTGCTCCACTGTTCCTGGCTAATTTTGTTTGTTTGTTTGTCTGTTTTTTTTTTTTTTTTTTTTTTTTTTTAGCAGAGATGGGCTTTCACAGTGTTAGTCAGGCTGATCTCGAACTCCTGACCTTGGGTCATCCACCTGCCTTGGCCTCCCAAAGTGCTGGGATTACAGGTGTGAGCCACCAAGCCCAGTAAAAATTTAAAGTAGTTTTTTTTTTTTTTTTTTTTCTTCTAATTCTGCAAAGAAAGTCAGTGGTAGCTGGATGGGAAGAGCATTGAATCTATAAGTTACTTTGGGTAGTAGGGCCATTTTCATGATATTGATTCTTTCTATCCATGAGCATGGAATTTTTTTTTTTTTCCATTTATCTGTGTCCTTATTCCCTTGAGCAGTGGTTTGTAGTTCTCCTTGAAGAGGTCCTTCACATCCCTTGTTACCTGTATTCCTAAGTATTTTATTCTCTTTGTAGAAATTGCAAATGAAAGTTCACTCATGATTTGGTTCTCTACTTGTCTTTTGTTCGTGTATAGGAATGCTTGTGATTTTTGCACATTGATTTTGTATCCTGAAGTTGGTTATCAGCTTAAGGAGTTTTGGAGCTGAAACGACAAGATTTTCTAAATATACAATCATGTCATCTGCAAACAGAGACAATTTTATGTCCTCTTTTCCTATTCTAGTACCCTTTATTTCTTTCTTTTGCCTGATTGCCCTGACCAGAACTTCCAATATCATGTTGAATAAGGGTGGTGAGAGAGGGCATTTTTGTCTTGTGTTGGTTTTCAAAGGGAATGCTTCCAGCTTTTGCCCATTCTGTATGATATTGGCTATGTGTTTGTCATAAATAGCTCATATTATTTTGAAATATGTTCCATCAATACCTAGTTTATTGAGAGTTTTTAATGTGGAGGGATGTAGAACTTTATCAAAGGTCTTTTCTGCATGTATTGAGATAATCATGTGGTTTTTGTCATTGGTTCTGTTTATGGGATGGATTATATTTATTGATTTGTGTATGTTGAACCAGCCTTGCATCCCAGGGATGAAGTCGACTTGATCATGGTGGATAAGCTTTTTGATGTGCTGCCAAATTCAATTTGCCAGTAATTTATTGAGGATGTTTACATAGATGTTCACCAGGGATATTGGCCTGAAATTATCTTTTTTTGTCATGCCTCTGCCAGATTTTGCAATCAGGATGATACTGGCCTCATAAAATGAGTTTGGGAAGAGTCCCTCTTTTTTTATTGTTTGGTATAGTTTCAGAAGGAATGGTACCAGTTCCTCTTTGAACCTCTGGTAGAATTCAGCTATGAATCTGTCTGGTCCTGCACTTCTTTTAGTTGGTAGCCTATTACTGCTCAATTTCAGAATTTCTTATTGGTCTATTCAGGGATTCAACTTCTTCATGGTTTATTCTTGGGAAGGTGTCTGTGTCCAGGAATTTTTCCTTTCTTCCAGATTTTCTAGTTTATTTATGTAGGGGTGTTTACAGTATTCTCTAATGGTAGTTTGTATTTCTGTGGGAACAGTGGTGATATTCTCTTTATCATTTTTTATTGTGTCTATTTGATTCTTCTCTCTTTTCTCCTTTATTAGTCTAACTAGCAATATATCTATTTTGTTAATGTTTCCAAAAAAACAGCTCTTGGATTCATTGATTTTTTTGAAGGGTTTTTCATGTGTCTGTCTCCCTCAGTTCTTCTCCGATCGTAGCTATTTCTTGTCTTCTGCTAACCTTTGAATTTCTTTGGTCTTGCTTCTCTAGTTATTTTAATTGTGATGTTAGGGTGTCAATTTCAGATCTTTCCCACTTTCTGATGTGGGCATTTAGAGCTATAAATTTCCCTCTTACACTGGTTTAGCTGTGCCCCAGAGATTCTGGTACATTGTCTCTTTGTTCTCATTGATTTCAAAGAACTTCATTATTTCTGCCTTAATTTTTTGTTATTTACCCAGTAGTCTTTCAGAAACAGGTTGTTCAATTTCCAAGTGATTGTGCACTTTTGAGTGAGTTTCTTAATCCTGCATTCTAATTTGATTGCACTGTGGTCTGAGAGACTGACTGGCTGTTATGATTTCCATTTTTTTTTTTTTCATTTGCTGAGGAGTGTTTTACTGCCAATTATGTGATCAATTTTAGAATAAATTCCATGTGGCACTGAGAAGACTATATAGTCTGTTCATTTGGGGTGTAGAGTTCTGCAGATGTCTGTTAGGTCCACTTGATCTAGAGGTGAGTTCAAGTCCTGAATATCTTCATTACTTTTCTTACTTGTTGACCTGTCTAATATTGACAGGGGTTTTAAAGTCTCCCACTATTATTTTATGGGTGTCTATGTCTCTTTGTAGATCTCTGAGAACTTGTTTTATGAATCTGGGTGCTCCTGTATTGGGTGCATACATATTTAAGATAGTTAACTCTTCTTGTTTCATTAATTCCTTTACCATTATGTAATGCCCTTCCTTATCTGTTTTTATCTATGTTGGTTTAAAGTCTCTTTTATCAGAGACTAGGATTGCAACACCTGCTTTCATTTTCTTTCCATTTTCTTGGTAAATATTCCCCCATCCCTTTATTTTGAGCCTATGTGTGTCCTTGCATGTAAGATGGGTCTCTTCAATACAGCACACTGTTCGTTCTTGACTCTTTATCCAGTTACCAGTCTGTGTCTTTTAATTGGGGTGTTTAGCCCATTTACTTTGAGGTTAACATTGTTATGTGTGAATTTGATTCTGTCATCATGATGCTAGCTGGTTATTTTGTACATTAGTTGATGAAGTTTCTTCATAGTGTCATTGGTCTTTATATTTTGGCATGTTTTTGCAGCTGCTGGTACCAGTGTTCCCTTTCCACAATTAGTGCCTCCTTCAGGAGCTCTTGTAAGGCTGCACTGATGGTGACAAGATCCCTCAGCATTTACTTGTCTTTAAAAAATTTTATTTCTTCCTTGCTTATGAAGTTTAGTTTGGCTGCACATGAAATTCTGGCTTGAAAATTATTTTCTTTAAGAATGCTGAATATTGGCCCCCACTCTCTTCTAGTTTGTAGGGTTTCAGCAGAATGATCCCCTGTTAGTCTCATGGGCTTCCCTTTGTAGGTGACCTGACCTTTCTCTCTGGCTGCCCTTAACACTTTTTCGTTCATTTCAACCTTGGAGAATCTGATGATTACGTGTCTTGGGTTTGATCTTGAGGAGCATCTTTGTGGTGTTCTCTGTATTTCCTGAATTGGATGTTGGCCTGTCTTGCTAGGTTGGGGAGGTTCTCCTGATAATATCCTGAAATGTGTTTTCCAATTTGGTTCCAATCTCCCCATCACTTTCAGGTACACCAATCAGTCATAGGTATGGTCTTTTCACATAGTCCCATACTTCTTGGAGGCTTTGTTCAATCCTTTTCATTCTTTTTTCTCTAATCTTGTCTCATGTTTTATTTCAGCAAGTGTGATCTTCCAACTCTTATATCCTTTCTTCCACTTGATCGATTTGGCTACTGATACTTGTGTATGCTTCACGAAGTTCTCATGCTGTGTTTTTCAGCCCCATCAGGTCATATATGTTCTTCTCTAAACTGGTTATTCTAGTTAGCAGTTTTTGTAACATTTTATCAAGGTTCTTAGTTCCTTTGCATTGGGTTAGAACATGTTCCTTTAGCTCAGAGGAGTTTGTCATTACCCACCTTCTGAAGCCTACTTCTGTCAATTTGTCAATCTCATTCTCCCTTCAGTTTTGTGCCCTTGCTGGAGAGGAGTTGCAATTATTTGGAGAAGAGGCATTCTGTTTTTTGGAATTTTCAGCATTTTTATGCTGTTTTTCTTTTTCTTTTTCTTTTTTTTTGGGGGGGGGTCTTTTTTGTTGATGTTGTTCTTGCTTTCTGTTTGTTATTTTTTCTTCTAACAGTCAGACCCCTCTTCTGTGGGTCTGCTGCAATTTGCTGGAGGTCCACTCCAGACTCTGTTTGCCTGGGTATCACCAGCAGAGGCTACAGAACAGCAAAGATTACTGCCTGCTCCTTCCTCTGGAAGCTTCATCCCAGAGGGGCACTGGACTAATGTCAGCCAGAGCTCTCCTGTTTGAGGTGTCTGTTGACCCCTGTTGGGAAATCTCCCTCAGTCAGGAGACAAAGGGGTCAGGGAACCACTTGAGGAGGCTGTCTGTCCCTTAGCAGAGCTGGTGTGCTGTACTGGGAGAATCCCTCTTGTCAGGATCAGCTACCCTCTTCAGAGCTGACATTCAGGAAAAATTAAGTCCGCTGAAGCCCACAGCTGCCCCTTCACCCAGGTTCTCTGTCCCAGGAAGATGAGGGTTTTATCTGTAAGCCCCTGACTGGAGCTTATGTATTTCCTTCAGAGATGCCATGCCCAGTGAGGAGGAATTTAGAGAAGCAGCCTGGCCACAGCTGTTTTGCTGGGCTGTGGTGAATTCTGCCAGTCCAAATCTCTCAGTCTCCTTAGCACTGTCAGGGGAAAACTGCTTACTACAACCTCAGTAATGTTGGATGCCCCTCTCCCACCATCCCTATTATCCCCCTCTGGAGACTGCTGTGCTGGCAGTGAGAATTTAAAGCCAGGGTTTTCAACTTGTTGGGCTCCATGGGAGTGAAACCCACTGAGTGAGACCACTGGTTCCCTCGTTTCAGCCCCCTTTCCAGGGGAGTGAATGGTTCTGTCTTACTGGGATTTCAGACACCACTGGGGTATGACAAAAAACTCCTTGGGTTAGCTCGGTGCCTACCTAAACAGCTGCCAAGTTTTGTGCTTAAAACCCAGAGCCCTGGTGGTATAGGCTCACAAGGGAATCTCCTGATCTGCAGATTGCAAAAACCGTGGGAAAAGCATAGTATCCTGGCTTGGTGGCAGTCTCTCATGGCTTCTCTTGGGTAGGTGAAGGAGGTCCCCTGGTTCCTTGCACTTCCCAGGTGAAGCAATGCCCCACCCTGCTTCTACTCACTCTCCTTGAGTTGCACCCACTGACTAACTAGTCCCAATGACATGAACTGGGAACCTCAGTTGGAAATGCAGAAATCACCCACCTTCTGCATTGGTCTTGCTGGGAGCTACAGACAGGAGCTGTTTCTATTTGACCATCTTGGCCCTTCCCTCACATAGGGATTCTTATTTCAGGCACTGAGGATCATATATTTATATTGACAAAATAATTTTATTTTGTCTAAGATAATGATATTTGATTTACAAAAATCCAGAAAACTCAACAGCCACCAAATAACAGGAAGTCATTGGGGTATGTGGAACATTTTATCACAACTTTTAGAAAGACAGAAAATATGAGGAAAATTGAAGAAAAATACTGCTTTGAAGAGAGATACAGTAAGTTTAAAATTTTAAGAAAGGTAATAGTTAAAATCTTTTTTCAATCAAACTTTGCTTAGTATAGTTTGAAGTTGGGTAATGTGATCCCTCTTGTTTTGTTCTTTTTGCCCAGTCTTAGCTATTTGGGCTCACTTTTGGTTTTATATGAATTTCAGAATAGTGCTTTCTAATTCTGTGAGGAATGACGTTGGTAGTTTGATAGAAATAGCATTGAATCTGTAAATTGCGTTGAGCACTATGGCCATTTTTATGATGTTGATTTTTCCAATCCATGAGCATAAAATATTTTTCCATTTATTTGTGTCATCTTTGATTTCCTTTAGCAGGGTTTTGCAGTTCTTGTAGAGACCATTCACCTCCTTCGTTAGCTGTATTCATAAATATTTGATTTTCTTTGTGGCTCTTGTAAGTGGAATGTGTTCTTGATTTTACTCTCAGCCTTGATCTTGTTGAGTGTATAAAATGCTACTGATTTTTGTACATTGATTTTGTATCCTAAAATTTTACTAGTTTATCAGTTTCAGGAGCCTTTTGAAAGATTAAGATATTCTAAGTATAGGGTATTACTGTCAGTGAAGAGAGATAGTTTGACTTATTTTCTTATTTGGATACCTTTTATTCATTTCTTTTGCCTGATTGTTTTTGCTAGGTCTTCTAGTGCTATCTTGAATAAGAGCATTAAGAGTGAGCATCCTTGTTTATTTCCAGTTTTTAAGGGAAATGATTCGAGCTTTTGCCCATTCAGTATGATGTTGGCTGTAGGTTTGACATAGATGGCTTTATTATTAGAGTTGTGTTTTTTTCATGCCTAATTGATTGATAGTTTTCTATGAAGATGTTGGATTTTACTGAAAGCTTTTACTACATCTACTGAGATGATCATATGGCTTTCACTTTTGATTCTGTTTATGTAGTGAATTACAATTATTGCTTTGCATCCCAGGAATAAAGCCACAGTAAGCAAAACACCTTGGGACTGGTTCCAAAACAGACAAGTAGACAAATCGAACAAAATGGAGAACCCAGAAACAAAGCCGCACATCTACAGATATCTGATCTTTGACGAGGCTGATAAAAACAAGGAATGGAGAATGGATTCTCTATTTGATAAATTGTGCTGGGATAATTGGTTAACCATATGCAGAAGATTGAAGTTGGACACCTGATTTTTACCAGGTACAAAAATTAACTCAAAATGGATCAAACATTTAAATATAAGACATCACACTATAAAAATCCTAATACACAATCAGAAATATTCTTCTCAACATCAGTCATGACAAACAATTTTTGCCTAAGTCTCCAAAAGCAATTACAATAAGAATAAAAATAGACAAATAGGACCTAATTAAACTATGGAGTTTCTGCTCAGGGAAAAGGAAAACAAAAAACAACAAAAACCAAAAAAACTATCAACAGAGCAACAGATGGCCTACAGAATGGAAGAGGATATTCACAAATTATGCATCTGACAAAGGCAACAAATTAAGAAAAAAAACAGATAAACTTATTAAAAATAGGCAAAGGATATGAATAGACACTTCTCAAAAGAAGACATACAAATGACCAACAAACATGAAAAAAGGCTCAGTGTCACTAATCATCAGAAAAATGAAAATTAAAACCACAATAAGATACCATGTCACATGTCAGAATCACTATTATTAAAAAGTCAAAAACATTCGTTGCTGGCAAGGCTGCAGAGAAAAGGGAATGCTCATACACTATTAGTGGGAATGTAAATTAGCAACTGTAGTCTAGTTTAGAGATTTCCCAAAGAATTTAAAACAGAGCTATGATTCCACTCAACAAAACTCTTATTGTTAAATACCCCCTTCAAAATAAATTATTCTACCAAAAAGACATATGCACTTGTGTGTTAATTGTTGTACCATTCACAATAACAGAGACATGGAATCAACTCAGGTGGTCATCAGTGGCAGAATGGATAAAGAAAATGTGGCATATCCACATCATGCAGTACTACACAGCCATAAAAACAATGAAATCATGTCCTTTGCGGCAACATGGATGTAGTTGGAGGCCATAATCTTAAACAAATTAATGCAGAAACAGAAATTTAAATGACACATGTCCTTGTTTAGAAGTGGCAGCTAAACATTGAGCACACATGGACGTAAATGTGGGAACAACAGACACTTGGAATAATAAAGAGTGGATGGCGAGTGGGTTAAAAAACCACCTATTGGGTACTGTGATTACTACTTGGGTCATGGGATTGCATAGATTCCAAACTTCAGCATAATGCTATATTCCAATGTAACAAATCTTCACATGTCCCTGAGTATGTGAAATAAGTAGTTAAATCATAAAAAGAAAGAAAGATCTGTGCACAGACAGAATAGGTCATTTGCTAAGCTAACAGATACAAATAATAAAAATTAATAACAACAACATACAAAAGGCAGCAAACAAATTTTTTTTTTCTTGCTGAGATTGTATATTTTATAATTTCTACTGTGAAAGGCCTCACCTTACAAACAAAAACTTTTAATTATTCTTTAATCTCTCATATTTATTAGAAACTTGAGGTTCATAACTTGCTGAGGATATTGTATTAATGCATAAATGAGTTTTATGGACAAAGTCACTGTCTCTTGAAAGTGTATGAATTAAGTTGCTAGTATGTTATGGTTTCAGAAGCTGGAAAGAAATTTATTACAAAACTAGTGTATTCATCCTTGAATTATTTTTATATAGAGATATGCCAAATCCTCTTTCAAATACAAAATATATTGGAGAAGGGTGCCAAGAAATACAAAGCCATGGTATTCCCTTCTATTCCTTCCTGGAAGTAAGTGGTGTGTAGGGATTTAGAACCAGATACAGTGTTTTGAAGTGGTAGTTTGACCCTTCACAATTAGTGACATAATCATACCAAACTTCTCTTTCTCTGTGGATAGGGATGCTAATAATTTCATCATTATAATTATTTCAGTCTAACTTAGCAATATTTAATAGTAAAAATACAATCCTAAAGCTTCATTTTTCCTGAAATATAATTAAAGAAATGTTTACTATTACTGATTGAGACACATTATAGGGAAAGGTTTTACTTAAACTGAAGTTGGATTTTGTTTTTCTTTAATTTGCATAATTTTATTCACAGCCTTGACAAGTGTCCTTATTAGGAAGATCAATTCTGAAATCTGCTTTTGAAATCGTCAACTACTGGTTTTCCTTAGGAGTATTTTTCCTTGGAGACTTACTTGCAGCTACTTCTCATCACTGAAATAGCAGATTTAATGCAATCTCTATAGAGGTGGTAGACAAAACTAGTTGTCCCTGGAGTTGTGTTTCATTTTTCCTATGAGTAGTTCATCAGAGCTCATCAGTTGAATGGAATCAGCTGTTGGTGGTAAAAGGCCTTTGGATGAGGTCAGCATTCTTGTTATACAACACGTTCCCAAGATTCTTGGAGTACAGTTAGTTCTTAGCCTTTGGTATGCACATTCCTTATTGTTTTCTCTGGGTCTGTATATATGTCTATCCGAGGGAAGCTAGACAATCCTTAAACCCTATTATGATAACCTGTAAATATCTACTGCAGTGTGGCAGTAGAGTGCATTCTTCCTTATGAGGCATCCTCTTCCCTTTGTCTAGCCTGCCATTTTAGGAAAAGCCATTTCTGCTGGAAATGTGCCCAATATGCGTATATATGAATATTTATGGAATAATGACCCATCAGTTAACTGCATGCATTCTACTATTTCTCTGTCTGTTAATTTTCCCCTAACTAATCCGATGTCATATCTGAACAATGTGAAACTAATTTTGTGTTTCTGTGTTCACCTTGAATCAGAGAGGCTTTACCTGAGCATCTTAGCTAAAGTGACCTAGACACACTCATATGTTTGTTTTCATCAGTGTAAATAACTACAACTGAAAATACGTTGTGCAGATGTTTTTATGTTTATAGTGACAAAATTATTGTCTCTTTTGCTTACTTCTGTATCTGGACGACCTTGAACTGTTCCCAGAACACACTAAACCTTGAGCAAAGATCATCTAGATTTTGTGTTAACAAAAGATCGCATGAGATAAACATGGAAAAGTGCTCTGTAAACCCCAAAGCTCTAAACAATTACCTTGGCATCCCTAAAAAATAACTATTAATATATTTAATATCATGATTTATATCATTAGTTCCTGAGAATATAGATTTAATAATATACTTATCAGAACACTATAATGATGCTTTTTTTAATATAATGAGCATTTTTTTCATAGTCCAATACATTAACAGGTACAGTCAATCATCCTCCAACACCATTTTTCCCTTTGAGATTTAGAACCTCTTGAGTTTTAGCTAGACACAGGGCTGCTTTGCTAAAGACAATTATTTTGTGGCATACTTGAAGAGATTTGACGCTATGTGACCACATGTTTGCCAATGGAATATTAAGGAAAGCTATGAACACTTTTATTTTTTAACTTTAACAAAACTGGGAGCACCCTCTTTTTCTTCTTTCACTTTAAAACATGGATTTGGGTGTAGATTTAATGATGACAAATGGGGTAGCTATCTTGTATTCAGATGTGAATGATGAAGCCATGTGCTGAGAATGATAGAGCAATAAGATAAAACACAATTAAGCTTCTAACATTGTAAAGATTCCTTTTCAGAATTGAAATTATTTTACTCAAATAATAAAATCAAAGAGGAATAAATATCAATATTTTTAGTCATTTTGTTACAGACTACACCTATGTTTTAACTAAATGCATATACACTAATGTCACATTAGCCACCAAAAATATAGTTATGTCCTATACAAGTGATGTTCAACAAAAATTAATGCAGTAGAAAAAAATTCTGTATCTGTATTGTCCAGAGTGATATCCACTAGCTTTAAATGACTATATAGCATTTCAAATGTGGCTAGTGCATTTGAAAAAATAAATTTTTATTTTTATTTTATTTTATTTTATTTTACTAACTTAAATCTAAATTTAACTAGTTATATTTGAATACCTGATATCATATTGAATAGCTTAGTTCTAAACCTCGCCCTTCTTAAGAAATATGTGCCTTAATAACCTCAATTTCAGACGTGCTATTATTCAGAAAATTTTAATGTTTCCTATACCCTTTAAAAATATTAATGTCATGAAAGAAGCAATATAAGAAGGGAGATTAAATCAAAATGATACATTAATGATAAACTCTTGATTGGCTCTTGAATTAAAAAAACAAAATTGTTATAAAGAATATTTAAAAGCATACATTCTTTAGATAATTGGAGAAATCTGAATAGAAAGTCTATATTTGATATTAACATTTTATCAGTATTATTTTTAAATTTCTAATTCTTACAGGTACATAGTAGGTACAAGTAATTTTTTTTAAGGCAGTCTTACTCTATTGCCCAGGCTGGAGTGCAGTGGCATGATCTCAACTCGTTGCAACCTCCACCTCCTGGGTTCAAATGATTATTGTACCTCAGGCTCTCAAGTAGCTGAGACTACAAGCACACGCCTAGCTATTTTTTTTTTTTTTTTTTTTTGTACTTTTAGTAAAGATGGGTTTTTGCCATGTTGGTCAGGCTGCTCTCGACTCCTGACCTCAAGTGATCTGCCCTCCTTGGTCTCCCAAAATGCTGAGATTACAGGCCTGAGCCACCAAGCATGGCCAGGTGCATGTATTTAAAGGATGTATGAAATATATTGACACAAGGATACAATGAGTAATAAGCACATCAGGGTAAATGATGTGTCCACTACTTCAAACATTTATCATTTCTTTGTTACAAATATTCCAATTTCACCCTTTTAGTTATTTTTAAATGTACAATCAATTATTACTGACTGTAAATTACCTTATCGTGCTATAAAATACTAGATCTTACTCATTCTACCTGACTATATTTTTGTATCCATTAATTTCCCCATATCCCCTTACCCTCGCCAATACTCTTCTCAGTCTCTGGTAACCATCATTCTACTCTCTATTTCCGTTAGTTCAATTGTTTTAATTTTTAGCTCCCACAGATGAGTGAGAATATGCAAATTTTGTCTTTTTGCAACTGGTTTATTTCATTTATTATAATATCTACCAGTTCTATCCATATTGTTTCAAATGACAGGATCTCTCTTTTTTTTTTTTTTGTTTTTATGGCAGAATAGTACTCCACTGCAAATATGTATCACGTTTTAAGTATCCATTCATCTGTTGACAGATACTTAGGTTGCTTCTAAATATTGGCTATTGTGAATAGTGCTGCAATAAACATTAGAATGCAAATATCTCTTTGATATACAGATTTTCCTTCTTTGGGGTAGAAAACTAGCAGTGGGATTACAGCTCTCTTTGTAATTTTTTTAAGAATAGGGTCTCCATTGCGCAGGCTGGAGTGCAGTGGAGCAACCACAGCTCACTGAGGCCTTGACCTCCTGTCTCACTCTCCCAAATAGCTGGGACTAAAGGTGTCTGTCACAATGCTTGACTAATTTTTTGTATGTTTTGTAGAGATAAGGTCTCCCCATGTTGCCCAGGCTGGTCTTGTATTCCTGGGCTCTAATGATCCACCTGGCACTGCCTCCCAAAGTTCTAGGGTTACAGGCAGGAACCACCACATTTGACCTATTTGAAATTTTTTGAAAAACCTCCAAACTATCCTTCATAATGGTTATGCTAATTTACATCTCCATTAACAGTGTATGAGGGTTCCTCATACACTCACATCATCATTTGCATTTATTATTGTCTGTCTTTTGGATAAAAGCCATTTTAACTGGGGTAAGATGATACCTCATTGTAGTTTTGATTTGCATTTCTTTAATGATCAATGATGTTAGCATCATCCAATATATCTGTTTGTCATTTTTATGTCTTCTTTTGAGAAATGTCTACTTAGATATTTTGCCTACTTAATTGGATTCTTGTATTTTTTGAGTCGTTTGAGCTCTTTACATATTCTGGTTATTAGTATCTTGTCAGATGGATAGTTGGCAAACATTTCTCTCTTTCTGTGGGGTGTCTCTTTGTTTGTTGTTTGTTGTTTGTTTGTTTGCTTTCTGCTGTTCAGAAGCTTTTAAACCTGATGTGATCCCATTTGTCCATTTTTGCTTTTCTTGCCTGTGCTTGTTAGGTATTACTCAAGAAATTTAAGTTCAGATCAATGTCTTAGGGATCCTCTCCAAAGTTTTCTTATACTAGTTTCATGCTTTGAGGTCTTATATTTAAGCCTTTAATTCATATTGATTTGATCTTTGTGTAAGCTGAGAGGTAGGAATCTAGTTTCTTTCTTCTGCATATGGATATACAGTTTTCCCAGCACCATTTATTGAACAGATGGTCTTTTCCCAAATGTATGTTCTTGGCACTTTTGTCAAAATTGAGTTTACAATAGATGTGTGGATTTATTTCTGGGTTCTCTATTGTGTTCCATTGGTCTATGTGTCTATTTTTATGACAGTATTATGTTGTTTTGTTTACCATAGCTCTGTAGTGTAGTTTGAATTCTGGTAAAGTGATTTCTCCAGTTTTGTCCTTCTGTGGATACAATGTATCACATTGATTGATTTGCATATATTGAACCATCCTTGCATCCCTCGCATAAATTCTACTTGGTCATCATGAATAATCTCTTTAATGTGTTATTTAATTTGGTTTGCTAGTATTTTGTTGAGAATTTTGAATCAACATTTATCAAGGTTTTTGGCCTGTAGTTTTCTTTCTTTGACGTGTTTTTGTCTGGTTTTGGTAGCAGAGTAACACTGGCCTAACAAAATGCGTTTAGAAGTATTCTTCCCTTCTCTTATTTTGGAGAAGTTTGAGTAGGATTGGTATTAGTTCTCAAATTTTACTGCTAACTTTTACCAAACATTTAGCAATAAAGCCTTCAGGTCCTTGGCTTTTCTTTGTGGGAGGATTTTTAATTATGACTTTGATATAATTATTGTTCTTGGTCTATTTAGGTTTTGGATTTCTTCATGATTCAATATTGTTAGGTTGTATTTGTCTAAGAATGTATCCATTTCTTCTAGGTTTTCCAGTTGATTGGTATATAACTGTTTATAGTATTCTCCAGCAATCATTTGAATTTTTACAGTATCAGATGTTATGTCTCCTTTTGCATCTTTAATTTTATTTTAATTTTTTTTTTTTTTTTTTGAGACAGGGTCTCACTCTGTCACCTGGCTGGAGTGCAGTGAGGTGATCTTGGCTCACTGGAACCTCTGCCTCCTGGGTTCAAGCCATTCTCCTACCTTAGCCTCCTGAGTAGCTGAGACTACAGGTGCCCGCCACAATGCCTTGGTCAGTTTTGTATTTTTAGTAGAGAGGGAGTTTCACCATGTTGGCCAGGCTGGTCACAAACTCCTGACATCAGGTGACCCACCTGCCTTGGTCCCCAAAGTGTTGGGATTATAGGTGTGAGCCAGCATGCCCAGCCTCTCTTTTCTTTTCTTAATTAGTCTGGCTAAAGGTTTGCCAAATTTGTTTAGCTTTTCAAAGAAGCAATTATTTTGCTGACCTTTTGTATTGTTTGTGCTCAATTTTATTTATTTGTGCACTGATATTATTTCTTTCCTACTACTTATTTTGGGTTTGTTTTGCTCATCCTTTTCTAGTTCTTTAAGTTCCATTATGAGTGTGATTAATTGAAAGTTTACTACTTATTTGATGTAGGCAATTATTGTTATAAACTTTCCTTTAGTACAGCTTCACAGTGTCTCATAGGTTTTAGTACGGCTTGCTTCCATTTTCATTTGTTTCAAGAAATTTTTAAATTTTCTTCCTTATTTCTTCTTTGGCCCACTCTTCATTCAAGGGCATATTTGTTAATTTTGATATGCTTGTATAGTTCCAAAGTTTGCTTGTTATTGATTTCTAGTTTTATTCCATTGTGGTCCTGGAAGATAGCTGATATTATTTCAATATTTCTGAATTTTTTAAAAAACTTTTGTTGTGGGCTAATATATGACCTAACCTTGAGAATAATCCATGTGCTGAAAAGAAGAATGCACAATTTGCTGCCTTTTGATGAAATATTCTGTAAATATCTATTAGGAATATTTGGTCTACAGTGCAGATTAAGTGGGAGGTTCCTTTGTGGATTTTTTCTTTTTTTTTTTTTTTTTTGTCTGGATGATCTGTTCAATGCTGAAAGTAAGATATTAAAGTATTGAGCCAATATTGTATTGGAGTCCATCTCTCTCCTTAGCTCTAATATGGGTGCTCTAGTGTTGAGTACATATGTATTTACAATTGTTATATCCTTTTGCTTACTTGAACATGTTGTGATTATATAGAGATCTTCTTTTCTATTTTTATAGTTTCTGTTAGAAATCTATTTTGTCTAACGTAATTATAGCTATTCCTACCTTTTTATTTCAATTTGCATGGAATATCTTTTTTCATTCTTTTATTTTCCGTCTACATGTGTCTTCATAGGTGAAGTGTGTTTATTATAGGCAGCAGATCATTGGGTCTATTCAGCTACTATATGACTTTTGATTGGAGAGTTTAGTCCATTTATATTCAATGTTATTATTGGTAAGCAAAATTACTCCTTTCTTTTTGTTATTTGCTTTCTGATTCTTTTGTGGTCCTTCCTTCCTTCCTTCCTTCCTTCCTTCCTTCCTTCCTTCCTTCCTTCCTTCCTTCCTTCCTTCTTCCTTCCTTCCTTCCTTCCTTCCTTCCTTCCTTCCTTCCTTCCTTCCTTCCTTCTTTCCTTCCTTCCTTCTTTCCTTCCTTTCTTCCTTCCTTTCTTTTTGTGAAGGTGATTTTCTCTAGTGGTATGTTTTAGTTTCTTGCTTTTTATGTTTGTGAATCTGCTGTTGGTTCTTTAATTTGAGGTTACTATGAGGCTTGCAAATAACAATTTACATGTCATTATTTTAAACTGATGACAACTTAACACTGATTGGAAAAACAAAGAAACTAACAGACAAACAAAGATAAAAAGAATAAAAACTCTACATTTAAAGTACATTTCTCTACTTTTTAACTTTTAATTTCTATTTACATCATATTATACTGTCTATGCCTGGAAAAAATATTGCAGTTATTATTTTTGATAGGTTCATCATTTACTTTTATTCTACTCAAGATATGAGTAATTTACATGTCACGATTGTAGTGTAATAACATTCTGGTTTTCTGTGTATTTACTGTTAGCAGAGAATTTTGTACCTTCAAATGTTTTCTTATTTCTTCTTAGTATCTTTTTCTCAGAATGAAGAGCTTCCTTTATCATTTTCTGTAGGGCAGGCCTGGTGTTGATAAAATTCCTCAGGTTTTGTTTTCCTAGAAAAGTCTTGATTTCTTCTTCATGATTGAAGGATATTTTCACTGGATAGACTATTCTAGGGTAAAAGTTTTTTTCTTTTTTTCTTTTTTTTCTATCAGTACTTTAAACATGTTATGTCATTGTCTTCTAGCCTGCAAGGTTTCCACTAAGTCTTCTGCCTGAGGGATTAGAGCTGCATTGTATGCTATTTGTTCCTCTTCTGTTGCTGCTATTAGGATCTTTTCTTTATCATTGATCTTCTGGAGTTTGATTATCAAATCCCTTGAGATAGTCTTATTTAGTAAAATCTACTTGGTGTTCTACAACTTACTTATACTTGAATGTTGATATCTTTCTCTAGGTTTGGAAAACACTGTGCTATTATCCCTTTGAATGAGCTATCTACTCCGAGTTCTTCCTTTAGCTCCTCTTTAAGGACAGTACCTCTTAAATTTGCCATTAGGGGCTATTTCCTCAATCTTGTGAGTATGCTTAATCAGTTTTTATACATTTTCTTTTGTCTCCTTTGACTGTGTTTTCTAGTAGCCTGTCATCAATTTCATAATTATTTATTCTGCTTGATGAATTCCGTGGTTGACTCAGATGTATTCTTCATAATGTCATTTAAATTTTTTTATCTCAGAATTTTTGCTGATTATTTTAATTTATTACAATGACTTTGTTAAATAAGATAAGATTCTGGATTCCTTCTCTGTGTTACATTGAATTTTGTTGAGTTACCTCAAAACAGCTATTTCAAATTCTCTGTCTGAAAGGAATATATTCCTGTCCCTCCAGAATTGGTCACTGGTGCTTTATTTAATTTGTTTAGTGAGGTCAGGTTTTTCTAGTTGGTATTGATGCTTGTGGATGTTGATCAATGTCTGGGCATTGAAGAGTTCAGTATTTATTTTAGTCCTCACAATCTAGGTTTGTTTTTATCAGTTCTTCTTGGGAAGCCTTTCCAATTATTCAAAGACATCATCAGTCTTGTGATCTAAGTCTTTGATCATTGTACCCACACGTACATTAGGGTGCACCCAAAGCACAGGATTGCTGTGACTTTATAAGATGTGTAAGTTTATAACTTTATAAGATGGTTACCTTGGGTAAGACTCAAAATAATTCTATGGATTACCAGGCAGAGACTCTTGCTCCCTTCCCTTACTCTCCTCCAAACAAATGGAGTCTCCCTCTGTCTCTTTCTCTCTCTCTCTCTCTCTCTCTCTCTCTCTCTCTCTTTCTCTCTGCTGAGCTGCCTGGTTGTGGGAACGGTTAAAACAATCAGTCTTCTCTGTGGCCACCACCACTGGGACTGTACTGGTTCAGATGCAAAGCCAAGACTATACTGCAACTTGCTCGATACCTGCAGAATCATTGCCTGGCTACTACCTATGTTCACTCGAGGCCCGAGGACTCTTCAGTAAGCAGTCTGCAAATCAAAACAGGCTTGTGTCCTCCCCTTAAAAGCAGTGAACTCTCCCTCCCAACCCAGGGTGAGTTCAGAAATGCTGCCCAGGAGCCAGGGCCTGGAAACAAGAAACTTAGTAATCTACATGGTGCTCTATTCTACCGTGTTTGAGCCGACATCCAAGCTGCAAAACAAAGACCTTCTCACTCTTTCCTCTCCTTCTTTCAGGCAGACTGAAGCTCTCGCCAAGGCCACCACAGCTGAGAATGAGCTTGGTATGACCTGAAGCCACAATAGTCCTGGGTCCTACCCAAGACAGGCAGCTAATATTGTCTGGGTAACACAAATATTTATTCATGGCCTGAGGGTCCTTTAGTTAGTAGGTGATGAATCTTGTAAGGATGTGGTTCTTACCTTCAAAGCAGCAAGTTCCCTTCTGACCCAGAGTGTGTCTAGCAATGTTGTCCAGGAGCTAAGGCCTTGCATGTAGTGCTCAGGACTTTCCCTGGTAGTCTATCCTACTGTATCTAAGTTGCAAGGCAAAGTCCTCTTTACTCTTCCCTCTCTTATCCTCCAGCAGCAGGAAGGAGTCTCTCCTGGAGCTGTGAGCTACACTGCCTTGGGTTGAGGGAGAGGTAACACAAACACTTTTTTGACTGCCCCACCTGGTATCTCATAGGTAACATGTACCCCAAATCTACTGGCTCTGAGCCCAGCACAGCACCCGGACTAGCCTAGAAATTGTAGTGCCCATGGCCACGTTTCCAGTTCATTTAGGACCCCAGAATGCTTTAACCTGAGGTGGTGGGACTAGCCAGAACTCAGGTTTCAACCACTAGGATGGAAATTTTCCTTCTGGCTAGGGCTGGTCGAAATGCTGTGCTTATGGGCTCTGACTGAATTCGGTCCTGCATTTCACTCTGCAGTGACAGGGTAATTCTGAGTACTAGTTCCAATGCAAAGTCCTGCTATTACTGAGCTTTCTACCCCTCAAGCACACAGATTATATCTCTGAGTTTGTTGCTGGGAGATGGGAGAGCTGTCGAATCAGCAATTCAAGACTGTCTTTTCTATTCTCTTCAGTTTCTCTTTCCTAGATATGATGTTAAAACCAGATACTGTGATTTTTGGCTCTTAATGAAGGTGTTTTCTTGTATGGATGGCTATTATGTGTGGTGTTCAGGGGATCACAGGGAGGAAGATGGGTCATTTTATTCTGCCCTCTAAGGCTCTATTAAATTTCTTAAGTGTGATAATCTTATTGAGAATATGTAGAAGCCTGTACATTTTTTTAGGATATAAAAAAAATTAAGGCCAATAGTCAAAGGACTGGACTGACATTTTTAACATGCTAAGAGAAGAAAAACTATATGTAGAGTTTTATGAGTAAAGATAGTATTCTTCAGACACAAAGATAGTTATCATTTTCTACCCTAGGATCTGAAGAGAAGTAGGAGCTTCTCTCCAATCCTTACAACAAATCCACAGTCAATTGTTGACATTTCTTTCAAATTTTTCATAGATTTGAAAAATCTATGGAAAGAGAGCAAACAACTGGCCCAAAATCTAAGGAGAGAAAATATCTCCAGGGCAAGAGGAGATTTGCACCCATGATCATCTGAAGGTAGATACTAGTAAAAAGGGATACTAGTAAAAAAAAAAAAAAAAAAAAAAAAAAAAAATCATTTAAAAGAGGTAACAAATTGGAAAAGGCTATGTTTGTGCTTATAAGATACTAGAAAATCCTTGAAGGTCCAGAAAGTGGGAGTCTGCACTCGCCCTTATAGGCCCATTGCCATGGACTCAGCAGGAGGACAGAGAAAAGTTCACAAAAAGTGAACACAGCTGCAGTGTGGACAATAAACTCTGTATTAGTTCTGTTCAACAGAAATTTCTGCAGTGAAGGAGTTTTTCTCTTTCTCTGTCATGAAATAAAAGCCTTAATTGGTAGACAAAACGGAACACTGCTGACCTTAAGATATTGACGAATACTTATTACAGTTGGGAGAAGGGAAGAAGAGGGAGGGCGAGCACAATTCAGTAAGAAATTTCGAGTTTAAGTGCTGACCCCACTTAAAGTAGTACAGACAGGGAAGGGACAGGAAAATGAAGGCTCCACTGTCTAGACTCTAGACGTGGTGGTACCATGGGAATGATAACTTTATTACAACCACAAAAATTCAAAACAAGCCACATATAGGGGCCCCATTAAGCCCCTCAGCCAAAGTAATGAATTTCAAATAACATGTGCTGGGAGAGGGACAGGAGAGCAACAAGAACTTGCAAAAGTACCCACTATGAGATACAAAACAAAGATAAACATAAATATGTTTCATAAATATGTTTTTAAAATCATGCTCTGGTAAACCACCTTTCACCCTAGACACCAGCTATTACCACAGGATGTGAAAGCTAAGAGGCACTAGAAATAGGTATAGACTTAAAAGCAAATCACAAACTATTCCAAGTGCTAAGTTGATTAATACAAATGTCTGTTTAAAAATACTAGCAGAAGGAAAGGTGTAACCATTTTCAGTCATAGAAAAATGTACATCAGATGCTACTGCCCTACATAAAATGCACACATTGCAGTGAATGATTTCCTGGTGATCAACGAGGTTAACAGATCATTAGTATCAGAAAAGAGCACATATACTGAATATAAAATAAGACATACAACAAAGAAGATGTATTTTGAAGGTTTTAATTTTTGTGGTCTAGAAAATAGTAATGTCTTTGGGAGTAAAAGTGAACAATCCAGTCATTGATACAAATTTAAGGGAGGAAAATACCTTATTTCCATATGTTGAAATTGAGGCCGGACACCTATGTATGAGTGGCTTTTAAAGAGATGGGAATAAAAGACTAAGTTTAAATGACAAGGCTTTTATGTGTAAAACTATGAATTCTGAAAGTCTAGATATTTGATTTGGTTTCATCCTATTTTATTCTTTTTCAATCTTAGCACATCAAAACTGCAAATATTTTATTTTACACAAATATAATCTCCAAAAACTGCCCTGAGTTTGGAAAAAGTCTGAGAGTTTTTTTTTTTTTTTTAAATTAATTCCATATACTTCAGGTTGCATACACTATGTGCCTCTTTTACAATTTGTGGGTGATGAGATGCATCATACAAAGTTATTTCCTGCTGGGGGTAGGAGAGAGGGGGTTGGGCTTTCTTCACTGTTGTCTTTCAGAGGTATCTCTAAGGAAGTGGTAATGCAACTGCAGTCTTTTGTGAGAGGCAGGGCTTGTAGACATATTTCAGTGGGTCCACTTATTAAAGAAGCCTACATTTTTCTCCATGTGTTCTAAGAAACACCTGTGTCACCATAGGCCTGAACAGAGAGACAGAAGCCAGCACAACTACAGGAGAAATGAAATGAGGTTGGAAGCCCCCTTACAGCTTATTTTGGCCCCAACAGTCTTTTTGTTCATTGGTTACGTGGGTCAAATTTATATCCCTAAATCCAGAAAATGTTGCCTCCAGAACCCAAAGAAGCCTGAGAAGCATTGTGGTTACTTCTTATTGGTGGAAAGAATGAGGTACAACCATTTGTCTTTTACATTTTGGGGCATATCTATGTAACCTCAGATTACTGGGACTACTAACATCCTCATGATGTGGTAGACTACTAAAACTTGATAGAAATTATTTTCTAATTGTGCACAGCATTTGCATTACCAAGACCTCTAAATTATAGTTATTTTTTAAATTATCTGATCTGATTAACATGAAAACAGAGATATAATACAAAAAAGTGATGTTCCACAGAGTTCCCAAATGACATTTTCTTTTATAATATACTGTAACAGAAGCCAGTGGCAAGTTAATATAGCACTGAAATGAGATATAAATATTCATGGTTGTTCACAATGTCCATTGTGAACTGTTTTTGTTTTATTTCCATGATAGGGATCGTTAATAATGAATTTTTCAGAGTAATAAATGCATTATGTGTACCTGAGGCTGTAGTTATGTGCTTTAGCAAAGAGAGCACATCTGGTACAGCAGCTGCAATTTGGGAACAAATGAATTGTCTTTGTGATAATCTACTGTCATACCCCATGATCTCTCAGGTTTTTCATATAAAACAGACTGGTGAGTTAAGTGTGATATAATAGGATCTCACCATCCCTGCATCCTTTAGATTGTTAAGAATGGCACAAATCTTTGCTATTCTCCTCAGGAAACAAGAACAATTTTGATTTTCTGCCTTCGTTATGGAGAAGGAGGCACCTTCAAAGCCATCTTCTTGCCATTTCTACAGGAGATATTTCGAAGCTACAGATAAAGGGGACACTGTGGCAAATATGTTCATTTTAGTGTGTGTGTGTGTTTGTAGTGAAACATTCAAATTCCTACTTGATTTGCTGTTGTATATATTACTTACCTATTTTTTGTGTGTGTGGTTACAACAGGAATTATATTTAGCATACTAAAGTTAATACACTCATTTAATTTTTTCAAATTTAATTCCAATACTTCCTTTAGTTGCTGATGTCATAAAATTACATCTTCATACATGTGTGTCCAAAAATATAAACTAATGATTCTTTTAAAGACATTAGTTTCTTAATTTACGTAAAAGGCAGACTGTGGCATTACAACGAACCATAGTTACAATAATACTAGCTCTCAGGTTAATTGTTTTGAACATGTATTAGTCTCTCAAATTATGTGGAAAACAAAAAGTAGATTTACAAACTATTGTTACAATAATAGTAATCTTTATAATAGCCTGTGTAATTACTTACCTATATTTAAATCTTTACTTATTCACAAAGATTCAAATTACTGTCTAGTGCTGTTTATTTTACCATGCATGACTCCCTGGAATATTTATTGAAAGACAGGACTACTGGTAGCATGCTTCCTCTGTTTTTGATTTTTCAGAATGTCTTAATTTGTATCCCACTTTTGAGAGAAAGTTTTGCTGAAGATAGGACTTTTGGTTTACAGATTTGTTTAGACATTTTTTATATGTTAGCCCCCTGCCTTCTGGTCTCCTATGTTTCTGATCAGAAATCTGTTAATCACATTGAGGGTCACTTTGATGTGATGATTTGCTTCTCTCTTGCTGCTTTCAAAATTCCCTTTGTTTTTTGAAAGTTTGCTTATAATGTGTCTGGGTGTGGTTTCCTTTGAAGTCATCCTACATGCAGTTCTTTAAGCTTCTTGAATGTTTATATTCCTGTCTTTTATCAAGTTTGGAAGTTTTCAGCCATTAATTATTCAAATTTTCTCTCTATCCTTGTCTCTGTGTCTTTTCCTTCTAAGAATTACAGAGTGTGTATTTTGGTCCACTCAGTTGTGTTCCACAACTTTTAAAAATTTTCTTCATTTTTTTTCTTCTGCTCATCAAATTAATTGCTTCTATTATTTTAAGGAGGCTGACTTTTTTTCTTCTGATTCTGAAATCTGCCATTGAATCCCTTTACTGATTTCTTAAAATTTTATTTGTACTTTTTATCTTTAGAATTTCTTTTTAAGTTTTTTGTTTATTTTTCGATTGAACAATATTTTCTTAATTTTCTTTAACTATTTGAACATCTTTAAATTGTTATTTTAGCTCTTTGTTTAGTAGATCTTCCATCAAGTGTTTTAAAGGGACAGACTTGTTGGTTTATTATTTTTTTCATTGAACAGGTCATACTTTCCTTCCAATTTGTATGCCTTGTAATTTTGTTGTTGTTGAAAACTATATGTTATTTTAATAATGTGGTAACTCTGGAAATCGAATTCTCCCCATTTCTCAGGATATGCTATACTCTTTTTGCCCCTGCTGGTGCATGTTGAATATGTTTTGTGGCTTTTTCAAAGTTTTGACTTTTTTTTTTATCATAGAAGATATCAAACTGTCCTGACTGTATTACATCTTGAAACATCTCTAGTTTTTAATCTGTTGACCAAGGAAAGAAAAATTACCTTTTAAGGTAAATATGTGTTGTTTTGCAAGGTAGAGGTATCCATATTTTTCGTAGGCAAGGTACTAGCATTATCTTTATCAGGGAGAAATTGGCTGATTCTACAGGTTAAAATTATTCAAAAGAATATGTTAATATTTTCATCTGCATTGATCCAGTTATTCCCTTTTCAATCTTAGGCTTTCATCTTTTTAACAGGGGCTTGATCAGATATACATGATGTCCTAATTGAGAATTAAACAACACCTTTATAACTGCTTGTCTTATAATTTCTTTCTTTGCCTTCTTCTCATCTATTTCTGCTTTCTGGTGCAGGAGACTGGAGTCTCTCTGTATGTTGCCAGAGATAACTTCTGGCTTTCAAACTTAATTTTTAATGGATGACTAATTTTCCTAAGTGTTTCTCTTTCCTGAAAAGCATGGATTTCCCGAGATTTAAGTGTCATATAATTATTATATCTCACAGATTTCTCAAGTACATAATACATTTTATACTTAAGATAATTCTCTCGCAATGATGAACTATTACAGGTCACCATTAATGAAAATTTTAACAAACATATTACTGTTGCATGCTCCACCCATCACAACTGATGAGGACCACATTGCCAGTGAGGCATTCGGTAAACAAGTCAGAAAATCACATGTAAAAGTCTGCTTTCTAACTGCTTTCTCCTGACGAATCTGTGGATCAGCAATCATATGTCTGGTTTCTCTTGAAGCAGCTTTTAAGGTGGAAATTGATATTCAAATAATTGTAAAAGTTAAAGACCAAAAACTTTCAGGAAGTATAGTAACTGAAGTCAAGCAGAGCAAGAGCTTGAACTATGGTGCAGTTGCCTAAAAGTTCTCAGTTCATCTGATGAGAAAATATGGAGATGGGTTAGCGTTTTAGCCATGTCTGTAATTGGGATGAAGAGCCAGGCTATTTACATGCCCATCAAAAAATCATTGAACTCTTTTACACGGAGACATAAACTTAGTTGAAATAGTCTCTTCAATGCAGTGAATTTCCCAGCAAGGAACGTGGCTAACAGCAGTCAATACTGTCAATACTACCAGCATCTGGACAAATGAGTACCTCAGCCCTGGAGGCATGGAATCTGGGTACCTCACCTTGTATTCACTAAACAAAGTGTATTTTTTCTTACTTTTTATTGTTGCAGAGTTTCTTTATAATTATGATGAAAAGTAAAGATTTATTAAGGCAGGAAACACAAGGGTTTTGGGGGACATTTAATCTAACACATGCATCATTCATATATTTGAAAAAATGTGATGAAGTTTGATGGTGAATATATGAGAACTGAAAGGATAGTTGATCTTGTAGGGTTTAATTGCAAGGCCAGATATAGTATAGAGGTTAATGTTCATTATATTATTTCCCTATGATGTTTTTATGTCAGTAATTTTTATAACATAAGTCAGCATAGAGTATACTCACACACACAGACATAAACACTTTTAATAATTTACCTAATACTTAGCAGTAGTCACAACTCATTACAATTAACTATTTGCCCTTCTTAAACTGCATTATCCATTGTTTTAGTCACTCCCTGGGAAATATAATTCTTTAAGCCCCAGCATTCACTTTTCTCCCATTCACCTGGATAAATTCAACTATTGACCTTTATTTTGCATTCAATTAAGCATTTGAACACTATTGAGTAAAGTAAAATGAGAAAAGATTTGTTTTACTTACATCTTATAATCATAAACACTAATTATTATTGCCATGGAATTCTCATATTTAGCTCTTTTTCCTCTCAGGAATAATTTCTTTCATCTGATCATTCTTCAGATATCCCTAATATATTAAGAAAATAGAAGCTATCAGGTGTTAAACCCCCAATATTTCTACCACTAAGTACATTACATCTGCTTCATCACTTTTCTTGAAGTATGAGTATCTGCCTATTTTGAGATCCACCACCTAAATTAGCATTTCAGTACCAGAGTACCAAGCCCAAATGGAAAATAAAGGGGATCTGAATGTGACTTTTTACAGTACACCTTTTATGGGATATTTCTTTTACCTAGTGGATGTCTTAAAGCCTAGTTGCCCATGACCAGGACATCCCTCACATGAAAAGTTTATTTATCCTGGCAGACACTTTTGCCTGACTCGTGTCCACTTTATGCCTGCCTGACCATTTCTCTGGAGCTAAGAGTCTGACCTTGTGTTTTCCTCAGCATCCTGGGGAAAACCTGGCCTGGAGCAACCCCTGGTATTTTGATAGAAGGTACAAATTTAATACATTATCACATTTTTTTTTAAACTTACAGATCCTGGCAGGGAAGTTGCAATGAGTTGGGAAGACAGCTGTCCATTCTCAAGTCATGCAAGGCAGAAATGAAGAGTCAGGCAGTGAGAGAGGGAACACGGCAACTTACAGCATATATATAAAATAATAGGGTGTGGTCACTTCAAGTTCATGGGCAAAAGGGTGAATGATCCCTTTAAAGTAAGCACAGGAAAGAGAGGAGCTCAGTCTACCAGGTGGAAATGCTTCTAAGTCCTTATCTCTGACCACTTTCTTGAGTTCTTTGGATGTGATATAGAACTGAAAACTGTGTCAAGGGTGACTGAGCTGTGCTTCTATGATAAGCATGAGTATGAGTATGAGAAAATTAAATCTATATTCAAAATGGATGCCAAGACAATATAAAATTATACAAATTTACTACACTGACTTCCCGTAACAGGGCATTTATTGAATATTTGCTTTCAATTCCAACACTTTTCATCTGCTCAAATATATTTTCCCTTGTGATACTGCCTTTCTGTTCTATGTTATTAACTTTAACTTTCTATTAGATCCACTCTACTATAATAAAAATGCTTTATAGATTTTTACTGTCATTAGTAATGAATGAGAAGAGAGTGAGCAGAGGGAAAAAGAAAGAAAAATATCACTTTAATTTCATAGGACAATTTTTAAAAAAGTTTTATCAGCTCATTTTTCTTTCTTTACCTACTCCTTATACTTCAACCAGTCTGATCTAGTTTCTGCCTCCATGCCTGCAATACAATTATTCTTGCTATAAGGTTAACAACTACTTTCACATTAGCAAAATTGGTATCTCTCTCTTTACTTCTTTAAAGTCTTAGCAGCATTTATGAGAGCTGAGTGTGTGTGTGTGTATATATATATATATATATATATATATATATATATTTGAAACAATCTATTATCATTCTTTGAAAATTATAAATTGTATTTAAGTAGATAGTTCAAGTCAAGTACAAACTATTTAGTTTGAACTAGGGTATGGTCAGTTGCATGCTTTGTTAGTAAAGATTTGTTGAGATTCAATCATGGAAAGTATTAGGTTAAAAAAGGAAGAGGTAAACATAGTGGAGACAAATCTGTGTTTTCTACTATCTTAATATTCTAGACAAAATGAAATATGTTAGACAAATTAATGGAAATGCTATGGCCCACGGATGTATCTTTACTATTTGAGGTTTGTGGGAAGGAATGGTCTTGTAGGCTGACTCCATAATTACCTGAAAAGTTACTGATTATATGAATAATTGACAGCCATGTTTAGTTTTTTTTAAGTATCTTTTGATTCTCATGTGGCAAGGACAAAATCAACAATTTTGTACACTACCCAAATTAGTGCCAGAAAGCACTTTACCTGAAAAACAATTAATATTACATGGGGCTGGGCTTGATGAAGGCTAAGATGTATATTTTAGATTAGGAGATACATGGAAGACATATTCAAGAATTAATGCCCTACTAAAAGAAAAAATAAGCTGAGGGCTTGGTATTCAAAAATCATTACTATGACCTGAATATCTGTAAGACCTCCCAAAAGTTAGATATTAAGCAAAATAATGGTGATTTTTAAGTATTTTTGCTTTTCCTGTCCTTAAATCTTATAGTGTTAATGTTATACTAGTCTTAAATATTAATCAACATTTAATCAACTTATCAACATTTATTTGACCCTTCATTATAAGAGTTATTTTTAAAATATGTTTTTTTCTTTAATCTTCTTAATGCTTATCTGAAAGTTCTTATTCAGTATTGTAATATTTGTCTCATAAATTTTGACTTTTCTGTTTTGTTAACAGTAATACTTAAACTTTGTTCATAGTGGTATTTTTGGTGTAGCAGTTTTGTTTTTTTAATGTAATGTTTTCTACATTCCCAGTCATTTACTTTTCATTTCACTGTTTGTTTTTGTTGTTTTCACAAGAAACTTTGCCCACAGAGGTACTAGTAATAAACATATACTTCAATATACTTTACAATATTGGGATTTTTCATGTCTTACAAAAATCTAAAGGTGTTTTTTTGCGTTTGTGTGGGTGCGGGAGCTGGATTCTGGATAAATAATAATGAACCATCCAAATTTTGAAATGTTCACTATTTCTACTCCTTAAATGATTCTGCAATTACAATGTTTTTTTTTTTTTTTAATCAGATATGGTAATATATATTATTGCTTAATTCATTACTCAATTAGAGCCAATTTTACCACTGTAAATTTAATTAACTTCATTAAATTTACTGACTTTTCTTATGTGTTTAACTTAGATGAATACTTCTAATCTGAAATTTATTTGTCAATTATTATGCAAAATATGCTTATGATAGCATTTTGTAAATTGTATCTACATTCAGTACTGTTCCATTGATAATGCTCAGATATGATGATTGACTAAAATTCTCAGGGACATTTTTGGTTGTGTTGCTACTATGTATTTGTATTTTATATTTAAATATTCATATATGTATTGAGTGAAAAATGGTCATATACCTTAGCCATGTATCAGTTAGTGTTTTATCAGAGAAATGGAAGCAACATAAATTATAAAATAAATGATTCACTGATGTAAATATTGACATAAAATAAGTTTTTTGTTGTAAACTTTAGACCTTATGCAACTGCAGAAGCTAATGGAGAAATATATATTAGACTGTTCTATCAGCAACTGGTAGTAGACCAAGTCTGTTTCATTGACAGTTATAGTTAAGCTTTGTTTATAGTAGAATTTTTTGTATAGTGAGCAGACAGTCAGGAAGGAAAGCTAACCATGAAGTGGGGTAGAGCTAGGACAAACTAGACTATATACTTGAAATTAATAAGCTGTCTGACTTCTACCAGGAACTGGGATTTTACTTTGGGTCTACTAGTCTTTCAAGTCTGCATTATTTTGAAATTATATAGTCTTAATCCTTGTTATACAATATGAAAATAAAGCATACTTTATTAAACTATAAGTCAATCACATTTAGACTTTGTTTTTGGAGTATATTGGACAAGAGTAAAGCATGTGAAAATAAAACAAATTAAAATTGATATACTTGTTATTTTAAATTAGGTAATATTGCTTTTTTTAAAAAATAAAATGCACCAGTTAAAATGAAAGATGGGTGGGTAAATCACTCAAAATATGCAATAGTGAAAATTGTTTCTTAATTTACCTAATTTTATGGTAGCTATAGAACATAGTAAAGTATAATTGCAGTTATTTTACAAAGAGCTGAAATAAAAATATGACCCATTTCAAAAAACAAATTAGTGAAAATAAAGTAAAAACACAGCATGACACTTATCTTCTTAGCTTGACTAATTCTTTCATCTATAATGAAATGTTCGACCTCACTTTCCAACTGTTTATTTTCTCCTTTAACTTTAGTGAGAAAGCAAAGTAAGAACTTTATACAACACACTGCTAAACTGGAAACCAGTAACATTTGTTGACTAGATTATTTGAAGACATATTATAGAGTGTATCATTTGAAGATATATTGTTATGATCAGTTTCTCTTTTGAATCAAACCATAGAGACTTAGAAATTATATTTGCACTAATTTTTATTTTATAATTTTCACTTACAAATGAAAAGTCTGATAAAGTTGCAGAAAATTGCTACCATTAGATTACTAGAGAGATGTGAGACATCAGATATTAGAACATATACTGCAATACAGGGGCTCACTAACAGGAGACAATAACTGACAGGAATAACTAACAGGAGACAATAATGACAGAATATATGACTACAATGAACAACATACTTGACTTTTAAGCATTTATTTGACAAGAATGTATTGAGTTCTTACTATGAACTATGCTATGTGAAAGACATAATTTATATTTTCAAAGGAACTATGGTCTAGAATAAATTTAAAAAGGTAAACAATTATAATACTGATTAATAAATACTATGAAAGATTAAACATCCTGTGCTTTTAATGTAAATAATGGGATCAAATAATAATGTTTTGTATGCATTTGTAACAAAGACTAGAAGTTTGTAAGGAGGCAGTGGCATCTAAACTGTGACATGAATAACATGTAATTAAATGAAAGCATGAACTGATCATATTAGTTGTAAAACTTTTTGTGCTTAACATCTTTTCTTTGCTACATAATTGCTCTTAGAATGAAGACGTTTCCTTAGACTGCAAAGTACTTGAAATTTGGTTATTTATTTGCATCCCCAATCAAATCACATTTGATATTACTTCTGCCTTTCTTCTCTGCTTTCTCTGATTAAATGTCCCCAGTTTTCTGTTGTTTCCTCTGTGCCTATTTTCTTCCTATAAATACTGAGTTCTTTGGTTATAGTTGTCTATGCTCAGCTCTATGTTCTTCAAATTAGAACTCTGAAACATTTCTTGGCTCCTTTGTTACCTTATTTCCTCTTAGGGAAAGCTATTAGAAAGTGTCAAATTCCTTCAGTATTATATATCCTTGAAGTTCACCATGCAGGTTGTTCAGACCATTACATACATGAAATATACCTTTGTTGTGATTTTTATCAAATCCTGATTAATGTTTTAATTTATCTATATTAGAAAAAGGATAAAATTTGAAGTATGATAACAAATTTTAAGGAGTTTAATCAAATATCATTTCAAATTTAAACTGTTATTGCAAACTTGGTTTTCAATTGGTTGTTCATACCATCAAATACTTGAAATATATATTCGTTGTGATTTTCATCAAATCCTGATTTATTTTCTAAGTTATCTATATCACAAAAAGCATGAAATTTGAAGTGTGGTAATGAATGTGAAGAAGTTTAATTAAGTATTTCAAATTTAAGCTGTTATGGCAGACTTGGTACTTAATTGGAATAAATAAGTATGGATGCCACATTAAGGAATGCTTTTACTCCATTTTTTGAATAGAAAATATGTAAAGGGCACTTTTATCTAGAAAACATAATAGTATACTCTTGCTAAAGTATCTTTATCAATATTAATTATCTTGCTCAGTGTCTCAACTTAATCATATCAACACTGAGAAGTTCACGATCTCACAAGATGGCATGCTGATATACTGTATTAATGAGATTCCTTTGCTAAAGCATGAAGTCACCCTGTATTCTTTGAAAATAAACAGATCAAATAAAGAATGATCGATTATTATGATCAATATCCATTGACAATCCAGTGTTGCGGAATATGTGTTAAAAGAGCACTAAAAGTGAAGAAAGAAGTGCCATCCTTGATGACTCATGTGTATGCAAGTACAGCATGAAAACTTTCCCAGACAGCCATTGAGACAACTCCATCCCATTTTCATATGTAAGAACTTCCGCCTCTAGTCTTTACTATGTGGAAAGCAGACAGTATTTTATTGGTGTTATAGTCTCAAGTGAAAGTGGTGATAAAGGGCACTGGAAAAGTAGAACCCTCTCAGTGGGTAGATTTGAAAGATCCAGTTTGTCTAAGTTTGATATCTGTTCAGACTTACAGTCACTGACTAGATGAGGAATCATATTTGGTATATGGGTGACAGGGAGTTTTTGAAAAGCAGTAAGCAAAAGAACCTCACAGAAAGGGCCCCGAGTAAGAGAAAGTTTCACTCAGTACAAATATTACAGAAAAAGTCTTCCCAATCTGAAGATGAGGAAGGCCCATTCACTGGATACCAATTGAACACCTTTCTTAACCACCATAGAGTTTTCGGATTGGGATTGTAAACACTGCCCACAGAGTTATAGATGTCTCTATCTAGTATCAAAAATGAAAGCAAAATAAACATACACACACACACACACACAATCTTTATCAAGGATGCTGAGCACTTAATTTGTAAATAAATACAACTACATTTGAGCCCCTGATATCATATCTCCGGGGAACTGGCCAACTCCTAAAGGCATTTTGTCTACATTAGAACCCATGCATAGTGGAGTTCATTCATTCATTCTGGAGGTAGTTACCCCAGGATGCTGTTGAGAAGTTTCTATCACTCAATGCCCTAAAATTGACCTATTTTCTTAAATTCCTAAGACTGATTTCAGAGCCTCCTACCAATTTGAAATATGTGCAATATTTAGTGAAGAAATATTAATTCCTGTTGTCTGAAACCTAATGGTGCTAACATTATATAATTTAAAGAAGAGAACACCTTCCAGATATATTAAGAAGAAAATAAATACAATATTTAAAGATTGATTACATGCCACAATGGAACATACAAAGATTAATGCTCAAGATTTACTTGGACACTAAATGAAGGATCATTTCACTCCTTGACTTCAGAAATAATGAAAGCAAAGTACAGGGAGAAAACGGGGATATAATAAATAATTATGTAGCTACTTCTCTTAATAATGATAATACAATATCGAAAATAATTCACATTGATATAGCATTATGCACTAGGCACTTTGTACTTAACGTATAGTAAGTCTACTCCCACAAAAGTCCTGTATAATAGTAGTAATTTTTCACCTCTTTTATACATAAGGAAATTGTTATATATATATATATATACACACACACACACACACACATACACACACATATAAAGTTACACAGCTAGTAACTGATAGAGCAGGGATATAAACCCAGTCTGATATTTGAGTCCACTCTGATACTCTGATGAGTCCAGCTTTAACATCTAAGATTTTGGTAGCTATTTTATATTCATTAGGAAGCTGTTTTGGCCGGGCGCGGTGGCTCAAGCCTGTAATCCCAGCACTTTGGGAGGCCGAGACGGGCGGATCACGAGGTCAGGAGATCGAGACCATCCTGGCTAACACGGTGAAACCCCGTCTCTACTAAAAAATACAAAAAAAAACAAAAAAAACTAGCCGGGCGAGGTGGCAGGCGCCTGTAGTCCCAGCTACTCGGGAGGCTGAGGCAGGAGAATGGCGTAAACCCGGGAGGCGGAGCTTGCAGTGAGCTGAGATCCGGCCACTGCACTCCAGCCCGGGCGACAGAGCGAGACTCCGTCTCAAAAAAAAAAAAAAAAAAAAAGGAAGCTGTTTTATGGGTTTGAAACTCAATAGATAGTTCTAGAGTAGATATATATTTTGTAAGTTTGTCAAAATACGAATGATGATAGAGTGAAGGTATAAACCATATACTTAAGAGTTTGAGATTTAGAGTAAAACTATCTGGATTCAAATAGTGCTAAATACTGGTTCTTCTTTACTAAATCTGAAGTCACAGGTTCAACACAATGTTTCGTATTTGTTGTCTGCTGAAAAAGTAAGTAACTCTTTATAGTAAACATTTTTCTTCAAGTATACTGCAAAAACTCCAAATGGATAACTCCTTTTATAAGAGAAAACAAAAAACAGAGAGAAAAATATTTTTATTGTATATATTTTGAAGTCAATGAAAAGCAGAAACAGATATTCACATTAGCATTTGAACAATGGTCAATATGTGTATCTCTTTTTTCATTTCAAACATTTTCATATATATATATGAAATACATGCAAAAATTTACAAATAAATACATCTACATATATACATATATAGATGGATAGATAGAAAGACAGACAGAGAGAGAGAAAGAGAGAGAGAGATTAACTTACAGTTGTGAGAAATAATATGGAGAGATTCTGTGTATCTTTACCCAGTTTTTCCAGTGCTAACATCTTATAAAACTACAGTATAGGCCGGGCGCGGTGGCTCAAGCCTGTAATCCCAGCACTTTGGGAGGCCGAGGCGGGCGGATCACAAGGTCAGGAGGTCGAGACCATCCTGGCTAACACAGTGAAACCCCGTCTCCACTTAAAAAATACAAAAAATTAGCCGGGCGAGATGGCGGCGCCTGTAGTCCCAGCTACTCGGGAGGCTGAGGCAGGAGAATGGCGGGAACCCGGGAGGCGGAGCTTGCAGTGAGCTGAGATCCGGCCACTGCACTCCAGCCCGGGCGACAGAGCGAGACTCCGTCTCAAAAAAAAAAAAAAAAAAAAAAAAACTACAGTATAGCATCACAACCTGATAGTAAGGTTGATATGGTCAAATACAGAAAATTTTCATTATCATAAGAATCTCTCACCTTGCTCTCTAAACAACACCTTCTTCTCTCTCACCCATACCACCCTCTAAATCTTTGCTAATCAATTTTCTGTAATTCATATCCATAATTTTGCTATTTCAAGAATGGTATATAATTGGAATTATAATAGTATATAAACTTTTAGCATTTTTTTTCACAGGCATAATTATCTGGAGATTTATCATAGTTATTGTGCATGTCAATGGCTTAAATTTTTTTGTTTGTTTGTTTCTTTTGTTTTTTTTTTTTTTTTTGCATAGTAGTATTTCACGTTTTGGAGACAACACAGTTTGATCAATCATCCACCTGTTGAAGGACAAACTGGTTACTTCTAGTTTTGGGCTACTTCAAATAAAGCTGCTACAAAAATGCATGCACAGGTTTTTCTGTGAACTTAAGTCTTAATTTCTCTAGGGTAAAGACCCAAGAGTGCAGTAGCTGGGTTGTATGGTAATTTCATGGTTTTTGTTGGTTTATATGTTTACATGTTTGTTTTTAAGAAACTACTCAACTTCTTTCCAGAGTGGCTGCACCATTTTACACTCCCATCAGCAATGTCTGAATGATCCATTTTCTCTGCATTCTTATTGGCATTTGGTGGTATCACTATTTTTTATTTTAGCAATTCTAACAGGTTTTTAATTTGGATGTTCCTAATAGCTAACAATTCTGAACACCTTTCATATGCTTATTTTCCATCTACAGATGTGTCAGGCATCTTTGACAAAATGTCTTTTCATGTCTTTTGCTCATTTAATAATTGTCCTAAGTAGGTTTTTTGTTTGTTTGTTTTTTACTACTGTTTTTTTAGAGTTTTCTTTTTTATATTTTCCAGGTATTAGTCCATTATCAGGTATGTGGCTTGCAATATTTTACTCCAATCTGTAGCTTGTCTTTTCATTATCATATCAGGGGCTTTCACAGAGAAAACGTTAGAATATTACATTCTTATTATTGTCCTACAGATCCTTGAGTCTCCGTTATTATTTATTTCAGTCTAGTTTAAATCTTTTGTTAAGATTAGGTAATTGATATTGTCTTATTTTCCTGTTCATGGATTCGTCCCTCTGTCTTCTCCATTCTTCTGTTGATCCCATTCAAAAAGGTTTCTATTTTGTTTATTGCATTACTCAGTACCAACATTCTTCTTTTGGTTCTTCCTTATAGCTTCCATTTCTTTGATGTGATTTCTCATTTTATTGTTGAGGCTTTTTTTCATTTGTTTCAAGCATGTTTTAAAGTGTTTCTTGGAGCTTTCTTATTATAACTGTCTTAAAATCTTGGTTATATAAAACAAAAATTTGTCATCTTTTGTTGGAACCTATTGATTTTTTCATTTTGAGATTTTCTTATTTCTTGATATAATGATTTTTATTAAATATTGACATTTTATATTTTGTTATAAGATTGTATTTTGTTGAAGCCCTTATAAAAGGGCTTTTTCTAACACTGTTACAGCAAGAGAAAGGGGAACTCTGCCTTATTACTATCAAACAGATGTAGATTTTTCACTCTACTTTCATCAGCACCCCAGTGAGGAGGTCCTTGTTGCCACATTGCAGGAGTGGGAGTTTTTAGTTCCTACATGAATTTCTTTGGCACTACAGTGAGAATGGCCTCATTACCGATAGGCAATTGTGAAAATCCTGACTCTCCACTAGGCATCGCCTTAAACTACCCAAGAAGTAAGGGGAAGGAGCACACCTTACTGCTAGTGAAAGTGGGGCCCCAGGTTCCTTTTGTGGTCTCCACTGATTCCCAGAAAAGAAGCACAACATTACTTGCACTCAGGGTGGAAAATTCTGGCACCTCGATTGTCTTATTTGATAGTAAAAGCAGAGTATTGGGCCACCTCTCTACAGCATTGACAGGGTAGAGATCTAGATCACCATTCAGTATTTGATTGTTTCATTGTGTCTGATACCCAGTTTTCCATGCAGTATTGGACTAGATTAAAACAATTATCATACAAAAGTTTATTGTCTTTTCCTGATTACTTTCTTTGTACTGGTAGGACTTTTATTATCTGTGTCCATTGGCTATTCTGATTCACCAGCAGCTTCAACTACACATTGTAGAAAAACGAAGCAAAAACAAAACCCCGGAAACTCAGCGCCATCATGATTCCTCAGGTCCTGATTTCCTTAACTGATCTGCATTTTTCTTTCCACTTTTGAGACGCTTCTTACATTGGTTTTACATGTAATGTACAAGAATTTTAATTGCACTTAGTAGAAGGAATAGATTATGTGCATCTAATTCATTTTCTCAGAAGCAGAAATTGACAATGGTTGTTTGAAAATGTGACAAAGAGGGTGATCTAAACTTTCATAAGTTGGCTAATAAATGGAAGAAGAAGCATAATATGCAATATTAAGGGACTCAAATTAGAAAACCCTGAAATAGAATTGAGATAACTTTTCCTGGGTGTCTCGTTTAAAAGATATATTGATTTAAAGTGAATCTTGGGCTTTTTTTAAACTTTGCTTCCCTTGATTATATGATTTCATGACTTGTAATTTTAGCTGAGAGAACTAATTTTTTAAAAATCACCTAAATCTTGAGAAATGTATCTTTAAAAACATTCAATGCATTTCAGCTTCAATTGCAATTATCTTATTGTCAAATAATGAAGTGATTATTTATGTTTTCCCTTTCTAGCAACAACTTATAACAGGTAAGTATTTTTTTTAGATTAATAGCAGATAAACATTATAGAAAGTCATTTATGAATATGAGTATGAATATGAGTATGGCTCCAGAATATTGAAAACACTCATATATTTCTTAAATGGTCATAGTATTTGCATATTTCTAGTATATTAGGGGCAAATACCTCAAGAAAATGTTAAGAATGCCAGATAGAACCCTTGAGTGAAAACACAAATTTTTCTCTCCTGCCTCTGTTGATAATATCCTTAAATGTTATCATTGATTGCATATTGTACCTAGAACAGAGTTCAAATTAGTAGTAACAGAAGGCAATAGTATGTCTATGAAATATTTGTGAGGTTTCGTCTTTGACTTTTACTGTTGACGTCTTACAACTGGTCATCCTGTCAACAGTTTTCATAAAGGAAAGAAGATTTTCTAAAAGGCAACTATTCATATTAGTATTTTCCTTCTTTTTTTCCTGCTGTAGATAAAGAAGGCCACGCTTATATGGAGGTACTTAGTATCAGTAATATAAGATACAACAGGGACACCAATAACAGAAGATGGAATTCTCTAAGAAGAGCTCTCCTTAGGAAGTCTTGAGAGTTTTGCAAACGAGCAAAATTAAGTCATCTTACAACTCATCAGCAAAGATAATGATATAAATATATAAATAATAACTAAAATAAATTAAAAACCAAATAGATCTCACAGGTGTATAGCTTGTGGTTTTAATAACCTTATTTTAAATGTCAAAAATTATTCAAAAAAGAAACTTTTGCTGGGCATGGTGGCTCCCACCTATAATCCCAGCACTTTGAGAGGCAGAAATAGGAGGATTGATTGAGCTCAGAAGTCTGAGACTCTGAGACCAGCCTGGGCAACATGGGGAGACACTTGTGTCCTCAGCTACTAGGAAGACTGAGGTAGGAGGGGTGCCTGAGTCATGGAGGTTGAGACTGCAGTGAGCCGTGAATGCACCACTGCACTCCAGTCTGGGTGACAGAGTGAAATCTTGCCTCAAAAAAAAAAAAGAAAAAAATAAATACAAACTTTTAAAATTGTAAAAGAAAAAATACATAACTTTCAGAAGAATAATTTTAGACATCACAATAAAAAGTAACACTAAAGCTTCTGAATTAACCACACACAATTTTTATAATAAACTTTATAAACCAGAACTAAATTCTGTCAAATTCAAATGTTATGTTAATAACCAGCAGATGTTTCTCTGCTCCATGCAACAAGAACAGTAATTTATATTCTGTATTTTGGGGCCATTAATTAACTGCCAGCAGAACAAGCTTTACAAATGTTGAAAAATGTACTATCCGGCAAATAAAAAAATGACCTACTTTCCATGAAACCCGTTCATAAGAATTTTTTTTTTTTCTAAATCATGCTTTATTACATTTAGGATGTATTTATATTATATTGATTACTGTTATTCAATTGGTTCATACTTGATGGAACCTGGGTACTACTAATGCTGATACAAAGTAAATACAGATAAGTAGAGTAGCAAAAAAAAAAAAAAAAAAGTGGGCATATAAGAATGGAGACAGTTTGACATTTTAAATTTGTGTTTATGGTCACAGTGTGAAACTTAAAAGCGTAACTGAACCATTTAAAAATAATTTTATTTTAAAAGGAGAACATCTTAGTAGAAATTTCCATTTTCTTTAAGAAAAAAACATTTGTTTAGCCAAAATTAAAACACACTGATCCCAATAAAGATAACTCATGGATTCTTTAAATCTATTCATCTTTAAATACCAGAAGGATTTCAGACTGCATAATGAAATGTGATACTGAAATTTTTGAATTTACCACACAATTTTTATCATAAACTTTACAAACCATGCTAAACTCATGTGGCTAAAATGGAGTGGTGGGAAATGCATCTCTCTTCCGCTCTAAAAGCAGTAAACAAAACCACAAAGTATGTCAACCATTTTCAAGATGTTGGCAATAAAACAACATCAGGCAATAAGGCAATCATCCCTGAGATATGGATAACAAAAGAGCCAAATCCTACAATTAACTCAGTTTATCTGCTAGAGAAAATATCCAAGTTGTGATACAGGAGGGAGGAAGTGGAGCCCAGATTTGTTCCTGAAATGAGCAAATAAAATCAACAGTCTGAAGTCTAAGAGGAAGCTGCAGTTAACGGGGGGGGGGGGGGGGGGGGGGGGGTGTGGAGGGGATATAAAACAGGAAACAGGAAACAGGAAAGAGGTGGGAGGGAGAAATATAAAGAGAGAATAAAAAAGAGGAGGAGAAAATAGAAAAAGAGATGACGAGCCATCCAAAAGATCTGTGGGGAACAATACACCAAAATTACAAAAGAAAAGAAATAATTGTTTTTCCCACAAGTGAGCATGAAAACCCTTATAATTCTTCTTAGGGGTATTGCACAGAGTGTTTAGAATAGGAGCTGACAATTTAGCCCTAAAGTAAATGTTGCTCTGGCCCTACATATTAAAACTCATGAAGAAGACATCAACACAAGAAACTTGCTTGCAAGTAATTTAACTGTGGCATAGATCAAAGCTCAAAATGTTTGTAGAATGCAAAAATATTCAGCACACAACAGAGTAAAATTTTCAATATCTGGCATCAAATGAAAAATTACTAGTCAAGCAACAAAGCACATAAATATGGCATATACTGAGGTGAAACAAGATCAATTGAATAAGACCCAAAAATGACAGAGACAACAATATGTTTAATAAGCTAGAGGAGGATTATACCTATTAAATAAAAACTTCAAATATATAGAGACCCAAAATGAATTTCTGTGTGTAAAACTTAGTGTTCACAATGAAAAATGTGCTTATATCACCAACAGCTTGTTAGACATTGTCGAAGAATAGATATGTGATCTTGAAGTCAGAGAAAAGAAATTATCTCATATGAAAGAAGGAGAGAAGAGATCTAAAAGCATTTTAAAGTGATAGCTGTAGAACACTATTATTCTCTTCTTCTGTCAACTGATTGTAGGATAATCGTTATAAGGCCATAGGTTCAGACTGGGAGAGAGAAGGCAATGCAACAAGAGTGGAAACCATGAACATTTGGGCCCCTTGTTCATGTAACTAACTTGTGCCTTCAGGGCTTGTTCTAGCCTGATCATCTATATATATATATATATATATATATATATATATATATATATATATATAACAATATATAACACTTCCACTTGATAATGGAGTTTTTATGTGCATGCCCCCAACCTGTATGGTTTTGTGGGTCAGATAACACTGAATTTTGATAGGCAGCTCAGATCACACATTGACTTGGTGTCCATATATTCAGTTTCTACTAAGGTCCAGTAGCAGACCAAGAGCTAACTCTAAAAAGGAGAGTTTTATTTACGGATGATGGCATGAGAAACTTGCTCCAAAATTCTAAAGTCCTCAGCTGTGATTTACATACAGGTGCCTGCCGAAGGCTTCTTACAGCATGCTTGTCTGAAAACTGAACTTTAAGAAACATTGGATCTTTTGGATCATATGACCTAGGTGGCACAGCCGTTTGCACAGAAGCCTTGACATGTTACAGAGCCTTCTCTTACTCTGTGCCCCACTCAAAACTGTCAGCTTTTGGGGTCATGTGAAAAATAGACTAGTGTAACACACCTAAATGAAAAATATGTTGCCTCCACAATCCAAATAAGCTTACCAGGCATATCTTATCATGCCTTATGTCTCTGGACTCCTAGAAACGCCACTGAGGTTGAACGTCTCTGAATTTTAGTTGGCTTTATTTCCCACCCTCTGACATGCAAGTGTCTTACAAATAAGTCTAAGAGTGTTTGCTACCTACGTCTTGCTCAGTAGACCCTAGCAGTATAATGTTACCAGTGTAATGAACCAGTGTATTGTCTTGTGGAAGAGAAAGGTAATCTCTGCAAACCAAATTATGACAGAGTTGAAGAGTTGATATAACCACTAAAATAGGATAGTAAAAGTTTATTTCTGACCTTAATGGCTAAAAGCAAATTGCTTGTAAACAAGTATGAAGCTTTATAAACAAATATTTAGAAAAAGGCATTTGACAGATCAATAGCTACATACCAGGTATCAGAGGATGCACGAATATGCTCAAGCAATGAAAACACATCTGGTAGAGCAGCTACCAGTGGAGTCACCGCTTAGTTAAACTTATGATAATTTACTGTCTTTCTCTGTACAGGCCAAATAGGAGAGTAGATTGAGGATGTAGCAGAAATCATCACCCTTACATATTGGAAATTTTTAATGGTGGCACTAATCTCTGCAATCCTTCAAGGAATGCTGTATTGTTTTTTATTTACTATTTTCCTGAGTAGAGTTATTTCTGATTATTTCCATTTGGTCTTTCTGAATAGACTATGATACTAGTCAATATAAAGTAGAAAGGCAAGTACAACACAAATGCTACTGAGACAATTTAAGCACATAATTGCCAACAATACCTTACTATTTATTGACTTTACTCATAAGGATGTGCCTTACTAGGCACCCTAAGAACATTATTTTAACAAGGAATGGTGTTGCCTATTCTGTGTTATCGACTTGGAGGGTAATACTATAATTCCTTGGATTGATGAAGGTATGAAGAGAGTGTATCTTAATAAAGAAACAACTGTCAAAATGCTTCTGCTAAATATATTATTATAAACTAATTTAACACAGAAAAGGACATGAAAATTTGAACTTTAAGCATCAAGAGAACGATTCATTTATATACTGAAAGCAGTAACCCCCAAACAGTCAAATGTTATTTAAGAAAAATTTTAATCTAATAGTGTTGGTGTCTAATATTTATAAGCCTAGAAATTAGATTAAATGACAATACGTAACAAATTATATAGTTATAGTATTAGTGTTGTTAGTTGTCTAATTCACATAAAAAACTATCAAATATAGGCAATTTTCCTATTTGGTATGCATAAAATTTCTACACATAAAAGTTGAAATGATGTTGACTGTTTTATTATTCAGACCACACTGATATTTCTTAGAATAACAATTATCAATAGTCATCTAGCAATGTTTAGTCTATGTGTCATCTATACATACACAATCACATTCAGTTTTCACTCCTGAGAGGCAATTTTAGTTAGTTTTATAGATGAGGTATGTTGAGTGGCTGTGAAAATAACTATTCAATGGATTCCCTGGGAATTCAAAATATGTTGGCACTTTACATACATAATCTTATTTAATTCTTTCAACATTCAGATATTATATTTAATTCTTTCAACATTTAGATATTATAAATGCACATTTTGTAGAGGAAGAAATACAAAGTTAAAAAAATTGCAAAATTACATTTATCTACAAATCACGGAGCTAATATTTAAATCCACTTCCAATGACTCTGCTTATTTTCAGTCATGCTAAGATAATTAAGCAAAACAAAACTGCATTCACGCCTAGATTACATGCAGTAGGTCAATGCTAGAAAAAATGGTCCCTAGTCTTATAAAATGTTCATAATTTCTTATACATTTTAGGACCAGTGGGGGAATTATAGGAGCACCCCAGTGAAACGACATCTTAATTTCACATAGAAGAGGTGAAAACCGTGACTTAGAAAACAGGTCTCTTTATTTGAGTTCAGTTGTTCATGGCAAGATCGGAGCTAATGTGAGACTGTTTTTTAGGAGAAAATAATGTAATAAATGGGGAAAAAATGGTCATTTGCTGAATTTCTATTCATTACATGTCAGACATTAATTTCTCGTTTTCAAAATACTTAATTTTAGATGCGTTACATCCAACGAATGAATGAATGAACAAATGAATGAACAAACCATAAATAAGTAAATAATTTTTAAAAACCAAATAGGATAGAATAGGAATCATGAACTGACATTCAACGTGTTTTACAAAGTACATAATTTTTCAATCAGTTTGAGTGTGACTCATAATGCTTTATACATTTTCAATAAAAAATATTTTTATATTCTAGTCACAATATATGATCATTTTGGGAAAAATAAGTGTGAAAGCACTTTAAAAATACTGCTGGATTAAATTTTGTTCACAAAAGGAGCACTGTGTGACATGGAAATTATATCTGCACAAGGACTTAGAGTGCAAAAGCAACTTGGCTAATGCTGAAAGGAATGATGCTCTGGGGAAAAAAGAATTCTAATAAAAATGGAAATGATGACCTACTACATTCCTGTGCATCTTCAGGCTACTAATCATTCTGCCATTGTGTGCACCATCACTTTGCCATTTATCATTGTAGGGTAGACACTTCTACAGCTAACAACTCTTAATATTGAGAAAGTTATAAGAATTATTTGCAAATCTTCTCTCAGATTTGCAAAGGATACTGGCATTTCTCCATGAGGCAGGTATACAAGCAACATTTTGTGAAATAGTTTGTTTGTCTGACAAAATTGTGTGAAATTTTCCAGAGTTAAAACAGCATGTAAAATGTAACTTCTATAGCTTTCTTGAAAATAAAGAAAAACTTAATGTGATTAGAATAGTTACAACTGATTATTGGCTAATAACAATAGCTTCTGTTTGCAATTTCTTAAAAAATTAATATGAGCAATGAATTGTATAAATTAGGGAAAACAAAATATAATTATAAAATTACACAGTAACACTTCAGACCCTTTGTTTTCAGAAGTACAAATATAAGTGAGAGTTTAAAATTCTGTCTCTTATTATTTTTTTCAACATAAAAAATTTTGAGGTGGATTGCGGTGGCTGACACCTATAATCCCAGCACTTTGGGAGGCTGATACCAGTGGATCACCTGAGGCCAGGAGTTCGAGACCAGCCTGGCCTACATGATAAAACCCTGTCTCTACTGAAAATACCAAAAATAAATAAATTAATTAATAAATTAGCCGGACATGGTGGCAGGTGCCTGCAATCCCAGCTACTCAGGAGGCTGAGGCAGTAGCATTGCTTGAACCCAGGATTTGGAGGCTGCAGTGAGCTGAGATTGTGCCATTGCACTCCAGCCTGGGCAACAACAAGAGCGAAACTCCATCTCAAAAAAAAAAATTGAGTATAAGTTGCATGAACTTTTATATTTGGAATTAACTTGGATAAGGATAAGTTGCATACCAATTGTTTTGTGCTACCACATAAGCCTTTATTGTTTCTTTTTTAAAAAATGATGTGGTATAAGCACAATTTTATGACATGATTACATTTTTAAAAACACCACATCTAAAAATTTGTCAATATTTTTGACACTCTTGCTTGGTTCATGTCTGATCTTACATAAGCTGAATTATTAGTGACATACAGTGAGGAATTTAAGAGAACTCTACAGGGGTCTTCACTGGCCCCTGAATTTCTGTCAATCAGTATTAATGTGATATTTCTAAGAACAGTTGACAAAACAAATTTATAACAATCTTGTTTGGATAATGCTTTAAAATAACTTTTCTCTATGTCTGGAGATGTTTTGAAATATACTGAAAGATCCATGGTAGTTGAGAAGTTATAGAATGGTTATCAGGTAAGGAAAAGGGGCAGAAGGGTTTGATGGAAGAGTTAAATGGTGGGGAAGTATAAAAAAGAGAAAAAAAATAGGGAGCATATTCAACTGTGTGTCTCTGTGTGTGTGTGTATGTGTGTGTGTGTGTGTGTGTGTGTGTGTATAGATATATATACAGTTGAATATACAGTATATATCAGTTGATCCTTAAATAACTTGGGGTTTCAGGGCACTGACTTCCCTATACACTCAAAAATTTGTAATTTTTGCCTCCCCAATAAAATACAGTTAAAATTTCCATAGAAAGATTACTAATTGAAAGACTTGAGACTCTGTATGTCTTCCTTTGAGCTTCCATTTATTTGTTTTTTTTTTTTTTTTTTTTTTTTCCCTAGAGGTGTTTTAATTCCTTGGATAACCTAGTATATTTCGGAGTACGGTAATTAATCCCTTTGATTCAATGACTCAGTAAGGTTCTAAATTTGAGTTTTATTATTGATTTTAACTAGTCAAATCTATCATTGGAGACAAGGGTAAATTGTGCCAGAAGTTTAAAATTAACAAAATATAATTTGAAGTATACATTTTGTCACCAAAGTTAAAATAGTTCTCCTCATTTTTTTGTGAACATCATCTTTCTCTACTTAAAATGACACGTGAAAAATAGTGAAGGACAATATCAGAGACTTTTTCTCTTGGTGAATTTAGAGGTGCTATTTGAAATATTAATGTCAGGTAAGTTTGTGTTTAAATATCACATTGCAACATTTTCATTTTCTGTCTTTCATGGGTCCTCAATAATTTGATTTTGAATAAAACAATTATTTGTTTAAAAACAAATACTCAGAACCATAGAAGTATCCATTCATAGAAAAATGAAATCACTAGGCAGAAGGGATGGAATGTGTTCGACAGTCTGTGTATGTGACATGTTGTAGGAGTGTGAGAAAAAATGTTGCATGTGGTGATGGGGAAAACACTGAAGTTCAAAAGAAGCAAAGACAAGAAGCCACTCATGGCAGCAGCTTTTCTCATAAATCAGGAAATGCTATAGATTATAAATGAGATGAGAGTGTCAGAATGAGACCTAATAAGAGTGTGCAGACCAAAAATTTATAAGACATGGTTATATGCTTTGAGTAAACTCTATATATAGGACAGTGATATTATTTGGCTCTGTGTTCTCCACCCAAATCTCACCTCAAATTATAATCCCCATGTGTCACGGGCAGGACCAGGTGAAGGTAATTGAATCATGGGGGAAGTTTTCCTCATGCTTTTCTCATCATAGTAAGTGAGTTCTCATGAGATCTGATTTTTTATAAGCATATGGCATTTACTCTCCTTGCATTTTGCCTCCTGCTGCCTTGCGAAGAAAGCACTTGCTTCCCCTTTGCCTTCCGCCATGACTGAGTTTCCTGAGTCCTTTCCAGCCATGTGGAACTGTGAGTTAATTATATCTCTTTCCTTATAAATTACCCAGTCTTGGGCAGTTCTTTATAGCAATGTGAAACTGGACTAAAACAGAAAATTGGTACCAGGAGAGTAAGGCCCTGCTATAGAGATACCTGAAAATGTATCTGGCTAATGGGCAGAGGTTGAAACCATTTGCAGGGTTCAGAAGAAGATATGAAGATGTGGTAAAGTTTGGAAATTCCTGGAGATTTGTTGAATGGCTTTGACCAAAATGCTGATAGTTATATGGACAATAAATTTCAGGCTGAGATGCTCTCAGATAGAGATAAGGAACTTGTTGGGAACTGGAATAAAGGTAACTATTGCTACATATGCTTTAGCAAAGAGACTGGTGGCATTTTGCCCCTGTCTTAGAGATCTGTGGAGCTTTGAACATTAGAGAGATGATTAAGAATATCTGGTGGAAGAAATTTCTATGCAGCTAAATGTTCAAGAAGTGAATCAGGTGCTCTTAAAACCATTCAGTTGTATGCATTCACAAAGATATGGTTTGAAAATGGAACTTACATTTAAAAGGGAAGTAGAGCATAAGAGTTCAGAAAATTTGCAGCCTGATGATGCAATAGAAAAAAAAAAAATCTCATTTTCTGGGGGGAAATTCAAGCCTGCTGCAGAAGTTTGCATAAGTAACAAGGAGACAAATGTCAGTCACCAAAACAATGGAAAATATGTCTGCAGTGCATGTCAGATGTCTTCACTGCAAGCCCTCTAATCACAGGCCTGAAGGACTAGGAGAGAAGAGAAAAATGATTTTGTGGGCCAGGCCCAGGGACTTGATGCTTTGTGCAGTCTCTGAACTTGGTGCCCTGCATCCCAGCTGTGTCTAAAAGTGGCCAATGTACAGCTCAGGCCATTGCTTTAGAGGGTGAAAGCCCCAAGCCACGGTGGCTTACATGTGGTTTTGGGCCTGCAGATACACAGATGTCAGGAATTGAGGTTTGAGAACCTCCACCTAGATTTCAGAGGATGTATGGAAACACGTGGATGTCCAGACTGAAGAGACTACAGAGGCAGAGTCCTCCATGGAGAACGTCTGCTAGGGCAGTACAGAGTCCTCACTGGGGTGCTGACTAGTGGAACTATAAGAAGGCCACCAACCTCCAGACCCCAGAATGGTAGATCCACCAACAGCTTTCATAGTACACCTAGAAAAGTCGCAGATACTCAAGGACACCTCACAAAAGCACCCAGGAGAGGGGCTGTATACTGCAAAGCCACAGGGGCAGAGCTGCACAAGGCGGTGGTATCCCACCTCCTGCATCAGTGTACTTGGATGTGAGACATGTAGTCAAATGAGGTCATTTTGGAACTTTTAAGACTGAATGACTGCGTTATTGTATTTTGGACTTGCATGAGGCTTGTAGCCCCTTTGTTTTGGTCAATTTATCTCATTTGGAATGGGACTATGTATCTAAAGCCTGTACCCCATTGTATCTAGGAAGTAACTGACTTGCTTTGGATTTTATAAGCTCACAGGCAGAAGGGACTTCCCTTGTCTCAGATGAGACTTTGTACTGTGGCTTTTTGAGTAAATGTTAAAATGAGTTAAGATTTTGGGAAACTGTAGAGAAGGCATGATTAGTTTTGAAATGTAAAAAGACATGAGATTTGGGAGTGGCCAAGGACAGAATAATACGGTTTGGCTCTGTGTTCCCTTCCAACTTTCACCTTTAATTGTAATTGCCATAATCCCCACATGTCAATGGTGGAAGCAGGCAGAAGTAGTTGGATCATGAAGGCAGTTTATTCTATGCTGTTCTTCATGATAGTGAATGCGTTTTCATGAGATCTGATGGTTTTATAAGCATCTAGCATTTCTTCTGCTTGCCCTTCTCGTTCCTGCCACTTTGTGAAGAAGGTGCTTTGTTTCCCATTTTCGTTCAACCATTATTATAAGTTTCTAGAGGCAAACCCAGCCATGCAGAAGTGTGAGTCAATTAGATTTTTTTTTAAATAAATTACCAGTCTCAAGCAGTTCTTTATAGCAGTATGAAGACAGACTAATACAGACAGATATAGCTGTTTTGGAAGCATCAGAAGTAAAATTGTAGCAATAAATAAAATATGAATAGATTAACTTTCATACACCTATTTGTGTTGAAAACACCAGGAGTCATAGCCAGCAATCACTTTAACATTTTTCCAGCTAATTCTTCTGATTTAATTTTATGTTGGGCTAGCCAGTTATTTCCTCACTAGCTAAAAAATATTTTTTAAAGTATGTATGTGTTAATATGTCATGACTACTTTTTATTTTTCTATTCAAAAAAAAAGTCACACTTTATATTAATCTCTGTATCTTGATTTTTCTCATTTAAGAAGAGCTCATTGACTTAGGGGCTACATACTATATGGCAAGTTACATAAATCACAATTTTCTTAAATATTTCCTTATTGATGGTTACTCAGTTTTGTTTTATTTTTTATTTTTTGCCATTAGTAACAGTGAAGAAATTCATGCTCTTGCATTTAAATTTTAAGTACAGATGATTTACTTCTTTTAACAACATTGAAGAGATATAATTGACATACAATAAACTGTAATTATATAGTATGCAGCTTGCTAAGTATTGACATATGTATTTATGCATCAAAACATTACCACTATTAAGATAGTCAAGCATCCGTTATCTCTAAAAGTTTTCACATGCTACTCAGTAATTATTCCTGTCTGACCCTCCCACTGTCCAAAGGTAATCAATAACCTACCTTCTGTCTCTAAAACTCAGTTTACTATTTCTAGAATTTTCTGTAATCAGGATGAACCTTTTAAAGATCTTATTTTTTTCACTCAATAGTCATTGTGGGTGCACACATATTTTTGAGGATATCAATAGTTTGTTTTTATTGCTAAGAGAATATTTTATTGTATGAATATCCCACAATTTATTTATTTATCCAAATGTTGATAGAAATTTGGTTGTTGTGAGTTTGAAACTATTATAAGTGAAGCTACTATAATCATTGATTTTCTATTCTTTGTATAATATATATTGTTGTGGTTGAGGGGGGGCAAATATCTAGAAATGAAATAGCTCGATTGATGGTAAGTATATATTTAATATTTTAAGGTTCTGTTAAGCTGTTTTCCAAAATATTTGCATTATTTTTCATTCCCACTAACAGTATATGAGGATTCCAGTTTTTCTACATGCTCACAAACACTTGATGTGGTCAGTGCTTTCAAGTTTAGCCTTTCTAATAGGACAGTGGCTTTAATTTGCATTTCGCTCATAACTATCGATGTCAAGCACATTTCTGTGTGCCGATTTGCCATCTGCATCTTTGGAGAAGTGTCTGTTAACTATTTTACCATTTAATAAAAACAATGTTGCTTTCTTATTAATAAGATTTGAGAGTTATTTATATATTCTGGATCCAAGATCTTTATGAGATGTATGATATACAAACACTTTCTCCAAGGCTATGATTTGCCTTTTAATTATGTGATAGTGCCTTGTGAATATCAGAAGTCATTTTTGATGAAGTCTAGCTTACCAATTTTGTACACTCTGAGAATTTCAGTGTCTTGCTTTCATTTTGCTTCAATGCTAGATTCTAATTGTTATGTAATTTTCTTTTTTACTCATGAATAAAAGTGTGTTTTTAGGTCATTTAGAAGAGTTTTATTCAGTTTTTTTTATATACTTCTATCTATTTTCCAAATACTTGGCAAATGTCCAGAGATATTACTGTTATTTTTTTCTAGTTTCTAATATTATTTCTAATTTAATCACATTGTGGTCAGAAAACATGTTTTATGATTTGAATCCTTTTATGTGTATTGATATTCATTTTATGGTTCATACTATGGTAAATATTCTGTGTACACATGGAAATAATGTATAGTCTGCTGTTGTTCTATGGTATCTTCTATAAAGTCGGTTAAACCAAGTTGCTTGATAGTGTTTTTCAAGTCTTCTCTAGTCTTCTTGATTCCTGTTTACTTGTTCTATGTACAACTGAGAGATAGTGATATGCTTTGGATTTGTGTCCTGACCAAACCTCATGTCAAATTGGAGGAGGGGCCTGGTGGGAGGTGATTGAATCATGTGTGTTAATTTCCTCCTTGCTATTCTCATGATAGTGAGTCAGTTCTCAATGAGATCTGATGGTTTAAAAGCGTATGTCCTTCCCCTTTCTCTTTCTCTTTCCTGCTTTGCCTTGATAAGATGTGCTTTCTTCCCGTTCCACCATTATTATAAGTTTCCTGCGGCCTCTCAGTCATGCTTCGTGTTAAGCCTGTGGAACTGAGTCAATTAAGCATCTTTTCTTTATAAATTACCCATTCTCATGTAGTTCATTATAGCAGTGTAAGAATGGACTAATACAGAAAAGTACTAGGAAAGTGGGGAATTGCTGTGAAGATATCTGAAATGTGGAAGTGACTTTGGAACTGGCTAATGGGCAGAGATTGGAACAGTTTGGAGAGCTCAGAAGAAAACTTAAAGGAAAGTTTGTCACCTCCTAGAGACTTGTTGAATGACTTTGGCCAAAATGTTGATAGTGATATGGACAATGAAGTCCAAGCTGAGGTGGTCTTAGATAGAGATGAGAAACTTACAGGAAATTGGAGTAAAGGTGACTGTTGCTATGCTTTAGCAAAGATACTGGTGGCAGTTTGCCCTGCCCCAGAGATCTATGGAACTTTGGACTTAAAAGAGAGGATTTAGGGCATCTGGCAGAAGAAATTTCTGAGCAGCAAAGCATTCAAGAGGTGAACTGGCTGTTCTGAGCATGTACACATACTCATATGCGTGAACAGTGAGATTACTGGAAACTGGAATTTATATATAAAAGGGAAGCAAAGCATAAAAGTTTGGAATATGTATAGCCCAGCTATATGGTAGAAAATAAAAACCATTTTTCTGGGGAGAAACTTAAGCCTGAAGAAATTTTCATAAGTAAAGAGGAGGTACATGTTAATAGACAAGACAATGGGGAAAATGTCTTCAGGGCACGCGAGAGACCTTCGTGGCAGCACCTCTCATCGCAGACCAGGAGGCCTAGGAGAGAAAAATGGTTTTGTGGGCCAGGTTCAGGGCACCCACTACTCTGTGCGGCCTCTGGATATGGTGTCCTGCATTCCAATCACTCCAGTTCCATCTGGGACTAAAAAGGCTCAAGGTACAGCTCAGGCCATGGCTTCAAAGGGTACTATCCTAAAGCCTTTGCAGCTTCCACATGATGTTGGGCCTGCAAGTATGAAGAAGGCAAAAGTTGAGGTTTGGGAACCTCCGCCTGGATTTTAGAGAATGGAAATGCCTGGATATCAAGGCACAAATGTGCTGCCGGGGCAGAAGTGTCATGGAGAACCTCTACTATGAAAGTATAGAAGGGAAATGTGGGGTTGTAGCACCCACACAAAGGCTCCACTGGAGCTCTGACTAGTGGAGCTGTGAGAAGAGGGCCATTATTCTTCAGACACCAGAATGATAGATTCACTTACAGCTTGCACTCTGCACCTAGAAAAGCCACAGACACTCAACACCAGCTTGTGAAAACAGCTAGGGGAAGGAAGCTGTACCCTGCAGAGCCACAGCTGCCCAAGGCCTTGGTAGCACACCCCTTGCATCAGCCTGCCCTAGATGCGAGACGTGGAGTAAAATGAGATTATTTTGGAGCTTTAAGATTTAATGACTGTCCTGCTGTGTTTTGGCATGGCATGAGGCCTGTAGCTTTCTTTGGCCAGTTTTTCCTAATTGGAATGAGTACACTTTACCCAATGCCTGTACCCCCATTGTATCTTGAAAGTAATTACTTTTTTTTTTTTTTTTTTTTTTTTTACAGTGTCATAGGCAGAAGGGACTTTCCTTGTCTCACATGAGACTTTGGACTTGGACTTTTGGCTTAATGCTGAAATGAGTTAAGACTTGGGGACTGCTGAGAAGTGATCATTGTATTTTGCAATATGAGAAGGACATGAGATTCAGAAAGGGCCAATATAGAGAACATCGTCCATGAAAATATAGTCCATGAAAATTCCCCTTATGTTACTAGAGAGGTTGACATACAAATTGAAGAAATACAGAGAAGACTGGTGATACGGTTTGGATTTGTTTCCCCACCCAAATCTCATGTTTAATTGGAGAAGGGGCCTGGTGGGAGGTGATTAGATCACACACGAGGATTTCTTCCTTGCTGTCTTCATGAGAGTTAGTGAATTCTCACAAGTTCTGATGGTTTCAAAGTGTGTAGCGCTTCCCTCTTCACTCTTTCTCTATTGCTCTGCCAAGGCAAGACCAGCTTCCTTCCAATTCCCCTTCTGCCATTATTGCCTGTTTCCTGAGGCCTCCCAGTCATACTTCTTATTAAGCCCCTGGTCCTGTGAGTCAATTAAACGTCTTTTCTTTGTAAGTTACACAGTCTCAGGTAGTTCTTTATAGAAGTGTGAAAATGCTAATACAAAGGGTATTGGAATCTCCAACTCTAACTTACAGATTTACTGGTTCTCCTCATAGGTATATAGAATTTTGCTTCATTTATTTTAAAGATTTGTTATGGGCATAAATGTTTATGATGATTGCATCCTCTTAATTAGTTTACCCTTTTATAATCATGCAGTGAACTTCTGTATTCCTAGTGATAATTTTTTTCTCTAAAATCTACTATATCTCATATTAATCTAGCAATTTCAAATTTGTTTAGTTAAGTTTATCATTGTAAATCTTTAACCAAGATTTTACTTGGAATTTATTTTTGATTTTATATTTAAAGAGGGTTTTGATAGGCAACATATAGTTTGAATATTGCTAATTGGGATGTTTTGACTATGTACACTTTATATGATTATTGTCATTATGATTACATCTAATTTTAATTTTGCTCATATGTTCTTTTTTCAAATTTGTTCACTCCTTTTATGAGTCAATTGAATATGTTTTTATTATTTTTAAACGTTTTCACAGGCTTGTTAAAATCCTTGTTATATTAATTATTAGTTTACAGTTGAAAACATGCATCTTTAACATTTCTCAGTCTAACAGTAAGTGATATTGTACCTTATAATTGTATGCTTTCTTTCTTCTTCTCCCAACTGTTGTGCTGTTGCTAATACATATTTTACTTATATGTGTTTAATAAATTCCATGCTATATAGTTACTATCTTTTAACTAATTAGTTATATGTTAAACAGATTTGAATAATTGATAAAAAGCATATACAAGTTTCTATGTACTTACTGTTTCCAATATTCTTTCTTTCTTTGTGCAGATTTATATTTCCATTTGCATCATTTTCTTCTGTCTAAAAATTTTCTTACAATATTTCTTGTACAGTAGATCTGTTGGAGTCAAAGTACAGGTGGTTTTGATGGAAACAATTGAAAATGATCCCTAGAACTTGTATTGTTAATTTTAAAAACACATGCATTATTTTAATATTTCATTGTAACATGTGTAACATACATAGATAAAAAGAAAGCAACACATAGATGAAGAGCTTGGTAAATTTTCACAAAGTAAATATTCCTGAGTAATTATCACACATATCAAGAAAAAGAACATTTAAAGTAATTCAGAGGGCTCCCCATGTGTCTTCAATCATCAAATTACACAAGTGTAAAAATATCTAGACATCTAACATCATAGTTTAGTTATGCATATTTTTAAAACATTATAAATGTAGACTCATACAGTTAATGCACGTCTGTGTTTGGTTATGTTTGTGATATTTGTGTATGATTTCTGCTGAGGAGACTGACTCATATTTATTGTACCATTGTATCATGTTCATTTTCATTAATGTCAATTATTCAAGGATATAGTTATGGCAAAGTTGATTTATCTGTAAACTATAGATAAGCATTTGGGTTCTTACAATTTTTCTGATGTGCAATAGTGCTACCATAAACTTTAGTTTTTATGTTTTCAATTAACATAGTAACATGCTTTTAGTTTAGCATGTACCAAGGAGGAAAATTCCTGGGCTAATTTTTATAGATACTATATTGGCACTTCCCCAATCTAGTTGATCCAATTTACTCTTTCAAAAGTGAGAGTTCTGATTTCTGCAAATCCTCAAGAAGACTTACCAGTGGATATTTATTTTTCTGTTAGCCAGTCTAATAAATGCATGCTAATATCTCAATGTTTTTTTACCTTGCATGAAATAAGAAATTGGATATCATCTCCTTGTGAAGTGTCTGTTCAAGTATTCTGCTCACTCATTACTTATTTCATTATTAGTTTGTATATTATTTAGTATTTAATTTTTGCAAATATTGGTATTACAAATATGATGAATTCATGATTTGGTTTTCATTTATTCAAATGTGTTTTGATAAGTGGATAAAGGTTTTTTTCTTACTTTTCAGACTTAGTTTCTCTCTTCTTGCATCTATAATCCTTGTTGTTTGACTCATGCAGTTTATGCACATCTGCTTTTGGTTATGTTTATGAGATTTGTGTGTGATTTCTGCTGAGGAGATTCACTCATACTTATTTTACCATTGTATCATGTTCACTTTCATTGATGTATATTATTCAAAAATATGATTATGGCTATGTTGATTTATATGTAAATTTAGATAAGAATTTGGGTGCTTCCAATTTTTCTGATATACAGTAGTGCTACCACAAACTTTATTTTTCATGTTATATATAATATATATATTATATAAAATTGTAGAGTCTAAATGGTAGTTTCTTCTTTTAGAGAGTGTTCATCTTTTTTGTTTAACTAGCTAGACCCTCATTGCTTTATACAAATCAGAAATAGAAATCGGTCATTTGGATTATAGTTTGAAAAATACTCTCTTTAATTCAAGTTTACATACATCATCTTTATGTTATCTTATGTATAGAATTGTATATTTAAAATAATATCCTGTTTTCTGGGCTCTGGTAGCAATTATTTTTATATCTGCATTTTTCCCACAAGCTTGATAATACATTAAGTCTAGTTTCACTGGCTTTTGCCTTAGCTTCCAATCTTCTTATATTCACAATTTAGCAGGTTTATTCAGGAGAAAGCCATCATGGATTTAGCACCTATGCAATGATAATTCTTTTTTTACTCTGACACCACAATATAACCAAAAGTTTTGTCAGTTTGACTGTCCTTCAGTAGTGACCCTGTGGCAAAGGATGAAGAACACAATTTTCGATCTCATGTGTTTTCCCAGATTTGAGAAATTTCCATGAAAATAAATGGCTGAAAAAAATTTAGAATCCTTCTTTTTGATTCTCCCCTATACAAACTCTTTGCCATTCTACTTCTCACTGTTTCAACAGTTCTCTTATTTCTCTAAAAATGAAATAGATAAATATGTTATCCAACTTTCTTGTTGTTCTCAGTGGTAATATTAGAATACTACAGGCTATTATAGCCTAACACATTTTTTATTGCTGACAGATTTACTCACTCACAGCATCTGAAATATATATATATATTTACACACACACACACACACATATATTACATATATATATATGTTGTATTTTCTCTAGCATGATTTAACATTGTTAGTTTTACTGCATCACCATTAGCACAGGTGTTATTTTGTTTTTTCAATTTTTGCCACTGACATGGTTGAGAATAAATACCATGTAGCCAGAATCTGTTTATATAATATTGGAATCAAGTAATTCAAAACTTTATAATCGAGACTGGTTCCTACTCAGCCAAGATTCATATGAGAATTTTCTAAAATAGTTCCAAATACACATATATTAGTCTCAAATAAAAGCCTAAGTTTAGTTTCCATAACATGTTTTTGATATTTCTAAGTAAATTCTAAGATTTTTTTTATAAAATAAAAATAATTATTTCAGACACGTCATTTGCTTAGAGGTTTTGAGAAACTAGGTACAATTATAATTAATACCAACCTGACTTCAGAATACTGATAAGTCAAATACTATTTTCAAATACATTGGGTTAACAATTATTTTAAAATACTTCTTACCTCTGCATCAATTTTCTTAAACATATGTGTAAAACCTAAGTAAGCAGGACTTTTCTTTCTGAATTTGTGTTCATCTGTAGTTTAATTTCTACTGTAATAAAAATAGAAGTTTTTGTTCTTGGAGTTTAACCTGAATTTATTGGAGTAGAATTTTGTTGGCACTGATGTGCTTGGGAACAATTGCCTACTTATAGTTTATGAAGATTTTCAGTTGACCAAAATGATAAATGCTCTGAAAAGTGTAATATCCTTGAGTCTTAAAACATTTTTGCTTCTTTCTTAGAATTTAAACACTGATATGGGCAACTTTTCCTTTAAATCTAGAGCCAATATGCCAAAGAGTCTGATCTTTCTTTGAGTTCTTTTTAAAACTGTTTTCTGCTCAACGTGACTTTGCTTCAGGTTTAGGAATGATGTTTCTGTGTCATGCAGAGAGATTTTTACACCTTCTTATTAAGACTGAAAAGTTACCAGAAAAGTTATGGCACCCAAACAAAAATATCACTCTGTTTGCTTTAGAGAGAACTTTTCCTTTGATCTTTTTGGATGATGCACCAGAATTTATTTCTGTTCCACATCTGAGAATTTTCTCATTTGATCTTATTTCTTTGGAGATTTTTTTTTTTAAGATATTTCATTGATTCATTTCCATTGCTCCTATCATAAATACACCATGACTTTCCGAAAGTTCCCATTCACTTTCAACCTTACTGGAGAAATTTCTGTAACAAAAAACTTTATGAAATCTAAAGTATTAAGTTATGATGTATCCTATTTTTATATTTTAAAAATCTTTAATATTATTTGTATGTATTATATATTTGCAATGCTTTTGTCTAATCACACAGATTTTATTCAGACAGTTATTTAACTGTTATGTAAAATATTATATAATACCACTAAAATTACTCATTATAAGATTAGTTAATTTTGTTATTTTTTTATTAAAGAAGGTACATTCTTGCTCTTGTGTGGCCTCATTTAAAATACGGCTCTGTCTCACAGACAACACAATTTATATTAAAGTAGTTCTATATGCTTTCCTTAAATGATTTTGAAAAATAGCTATTTCAACTCTATGTATTCCTTCATAGATAAATACGCACTAATTCAGGATAGAGATATAGTTTGTCACAGAGGGTGCTAGGTAAATATACTTCAGTGCTTTTTATTTTTAAAGAATATAGTCCACAAAAGCTTTGATTTTTCAACTAAATATATATTTGTAAATATAGAAGATAATATATAGGTACATAAACCTGAACATTATTACTATAATAAAATATGCATGTGAATTCATTTTGCAAACAATTATTAAACATTCATTATATTCTGGCACTTGGCTATGTATTAAAATTCAACATTTATTAAAATAATATTAGCCACAATGAATGGGTTATTAACTAGAGGAGAATAAAAGTAAATTAGCACATA